>NC_048310.1:10552198-10578682 GCF_013100865.1 Trachemys scripta elegans
TTTTTTTTCTCTTAATTAATTGGCCTCTCAGAGTTGGTAAGACAACTCCCACCTGTTTATGCTCTCTGTATGTGTGTATATATATCTCCTCATTATATGTTCCATTCTATATGCATCCGAAGAAGTGGGCTGTAGTCCACGAAAGCTTATGCTCTAATAAATTTGTTAGTCTCTAAGGTGCCACAAGTACTCCTGTTCTTCTTTTTGCGGATACAGACTAACACGGCTGTTACTCTGAAACTTTTCTAAAAAATACCTTCCTGGACATAAGGATGGCCATACTGGTTCAGACAAATGGTTCGTCTAGCCTGGTATCCTGTCTTCCAAAAGTGACCAATGCCAGGTGCTTCAGAGGGAATGAACAGAACAGGAAATCATCAAGTAATCCATTTCCTGACATCTACTCCAAGCTTCTGGTAATAAGATGCTAGATACACCCAGAGCATGGGGTTGCATCCCTGGCCCTCTTGGCAAATAGCCATTGATGGACCTATAATAGCTACTTTATATATGGTGCTAAGGGCTTTAAATTTACAGTTTTTCTGGAAGGGGAATTCCTGCCCTATGACTTCCTATTGAATAACACTGAGATACTATTAAAAAAATTACATACTTTCCAATCTGCAATCCAGGTAAAATGTAAAGGCTCCAGGAGTGTACTATAAAATGTAATCAGAAAACTGAATTATATGTATAAATAACTAGATCTTGACCACTGAGATACCACTCTGTGAGCTTCCAGAGGGTTGAAAAAACAATCATGTACAAAACATCGACACACACATCAAAACACAACACAATATTTATATAGAGAAAACACCAGCCTCTCAGTGGTAAGGCTAGTTGCTTTCACGCTTTAATGGTCACTTGTATTGTTATGTTACTGTTGGCTTGTTCATTTTATTGTTTAAAGTTTTAAGCTTTTAAAACCTCTGTGTATGCAAATTATGGTTTGGAATTGTTGGACTTATAAATAAGTCCAACAATTCCAAACCAAGAAGAGTTTGAGTTTTGCAGTCACATTTTAATTAAGACTCCAAAGCTATTCACTTTGCCTTGCATGTAACAGTGACAGGTACTGAAGTAAGCAAAAAGTTGCATTAATGTGTTATAAATAATTCCCTAGTCGATTTGATATATTTTGAGTAATTCGTTGGTCCAAGAGCGAGAAGGGGGAGAATTTGATTGACATCCCGCATTGCTTTATGTTCATGAGGGTTTAATCCAGCAATTTATCTCTATCTAATTCTCTCCAAAGGGACACTTATCTGTCACAAATATCTCTGAATATTTAACTAAAGTAAGACGTATAGAGTATATTTAAGTAAAATACATATTGTGTTATATAAACAACTGCCTTTTTATTGATTTATCAAGTATATAAAAAAACAGGTACATGGAATCCAAACCAGCCCATACTCTCCAAAGAGGCTTTTTTACTTTGAATACGTGCTGTGTGTTTCAACAGCAAAGAATTTTGGTGCTTCTAGATATTGACATTATTAAATGAAAAAGTTGCTACATGAAGGTTCTTACATAAACCAACAAAACTCAATTAAATTCAGAGCAAAGGCTGCCACCATTCCTTTCTTAACTCATGTCACTGTGATTAAGTATTCCAGCACATGGAACAGGTACAATTGTGCAGTATTCAGAGTCTAGGAGGAATTTCTTGGCTGGACTTTAAGAGGAAGTCTTTTAAGGAATATTTTAGATGGTCTTTGTTGCATTGTTATGAGAACACTAAAAAATACAAGTCACAACAGGATGTGTTAAGAATGAAGGGCTGATCTCAGTAATACTTGTGTGAATCAAAAGAAAGTCTACTAAAATTAATGGGGTTATACCACTGCAGAATCAGTGTGAAATCTGAATAAATTCCCTTGATATTACCATGTTAATTTAGAAGCAGGTCTATAACAGGTTTTTGTGTCCAGCTTTTTTTTTCCTTACTAGCAGTACACACAAATGAAAGAACAATGCTCTCTTTTTAACTTCCCGTTGGGAGTTTATCTTACGCAGGGATGCTGCATGAAATTATTTTTCATGGCACTGACTTGATCTCTCCCTTGATAAGATGACAGTACCAGACAAACACGACGTATTTTTATTGTATTTTTAACTATTTAAAGGGACGTCATGGAAAAGTACATGGAAAGGCATCAGGAAGGAGGAGGATGCCGCAGGGAACTGAGTCCTGACAGCACAAGCCAATCCCCTCTCAAGAGCACATTCTGAACTATTCTGAGGTGGAGTCATTACTTTTCATACTCGCACAAGCATATCCTCTTTCAGCTGTGAATCTTCTGTGTGACTAACATGGGGGGTATACGCTACATATTAGTCTGCCCTTGGGACAATAAAAATGGATGGTCAGATACTGCTCTGGGTAGAGAAAACCTACAGAGGCGCAGAAGAGTAGGCCGACTAAATACATTCACGGGGATTCCCTTTTTTATGACTATATGAAGAAGCAACACAAAGCTTAGTGCACTGAGCATGCTGCACACTACTTAGTATTCTGTTACAAAGAAGCACGGTAACAGTTTCTTTAGCATTATCTATTGATGGCCATGTTCCTCATGCTTATAATTTCAGTCCTTGAAACTCTATGGTCACCAAATGATTTCCTTCTAGGTTCCAAGGACACTCTTGCGGGTCAGGACACTTCAGATCTTAATATTCCCAGGTGTTCATCGATTTAAAAACCAATCACAACTTTATACGTTGTTTATTTTTCTAATCCATTGCATAATATTAGGATAGTGTTGCCCTAGGCTTATAATCACTGCATGTACAGCACATAGAATTCTTCTCTCAAAAGGCATTGGCTATGCAGAAACTGGTCTCAGAATTACTCCCAATACTCCTATCCCAAACAAGAATTTATATAGTTACAAACTGGGGAAAAGATCACATACAGCTAATAGCCTACAGGACATCAGAGGAGATGCCTATATAAGGGATTCCAATCTTACTATCCTGACTCCTAAATCTCTTTGTAGGTGGCACTCACTGGCATCTTCAGGACTACAAAACAACGTTGGGAACTTTGTTACTGATACAGTCCCGTCTTTCTTCCAAGTGGAAGGCAAGTATACCAATGGCCAATAGGCTTCAGGAGAGGCCAAATACATGATGTCCAGTTCTTCCTTATAGAAAATGGAAAGGAAAAGTATTGAAAAAATAAGTAGATTGCATAAATATCATCAGTGTATACATATTTTATTTGGTTTGTAAGTTCCTTGGATCAAGGACCATGCCTTTCTCTGTGTTTTGTACAGTGCTTAAATAGGTTATATTGTATAAACATCTTCGGTGATTTGTAATGTGTATGTTCAATTGCAAGTCTATGGGGTGTTTGGAGTTCAGTGGGCTGGCAGTACTTTGACCTTATTTCAACACCGTGGCAATTATCCATCACTCATATAATTGGAGGAGAGACATTTCAGGTCACCAGGCACTGTCAAATAATCAGCTATCACTGTCAGAGAATATGTGGTTTTCTATTTAGATTGTATCTTGAGTCTAGCCAAGTCTTACCAGTTAGTGTCTGGGAGTGGATTTTCTGAAGACTGGGTGGTCTGTGGGAAAGGAATTGTGCTTCATGGATGACTTAGCTGTGAAAACACTCAAAACTTTCTAACCTTTAAAAGCTGTGGGATCAAGGTTCTTTAAACTCTGCCTCATGAGTTTTATTCTGTAACATATATGCTTACTTTGAAGCATATTGATTGGGGCCAGAATGACAGTACCTTGCAACTTTGATCCCTGCTTGAGGGAATTAGTAGTTATGCTGGTTGCAAGCTGAATGCAATCATATTTTTCCTTTTAGCTTCTTAAAACCAGTGAGAGATTAACAACAAAAAACGCAAGCAAGCAAGCAAAAAAGCATGAATACCTTTTTTAGTTTGCAAAATTCAAGCACTTAACAAAAAACAGGAAAGTTTCTCCAGCAATCTTAATTCAGCCATATTTCACATATGTTGATTTTTATTCCTTTTTTTCCTCTTTAAATGCAATCTTTAATGTATTACAGTGTACGCAATTAATGGAGACCATACAATACAAAAGATGTGCAATATGCCCTAGTTAAAATTGCAAAAGAAATTTTAACTTTTGGGACTTCTTGACTTTGAGATCACAACCTTAAAACTGTATTAAAGCGGGTTTTGTTCTGTTTGGTTTTCTTCTCCCTGAATGTATTGCTCTCTTGAGAGCAAAAGGAAGATCTGTATCAAAAGACTCTTACAGTTGAGAAACCAGGGCAGTGTACTCTGAAAGGGAAGAGTTTCTCTGTTCATATTAATCTGATGTGACTTCAGCTATTGCTAAAGTCATACAAGGTGAAGTGTTGACTAGAACTGTGGATTTTGTGTTGGAGATTTTGTTTGACTTGCAATAAACTATAAATAAAGTAAACATCAGAGAGAATCTTTCTTTAGTTCACTTGGGATTTCAAGTGGGTGTCTATCCAGTTACAGCCATATCACAAGCATGTTAAAAACACCCCCCCACACACACACGCAAGCACAAAACCAGTTGGAGACCTGGGATTTTAAAAGGGGCCTAAGTGAGTTAGGCACCCAACTCCCATTGATATTTAATGAAAAATGGGTGTTTTACTCTGTTAGGCCTCTTTGAATGTCCCAGTCTAACTCCACAGGCAATTAGTCCAAACAGAGGAGGACCTGAAGTATTTTCAAGAAAGTCCAAAATGTGATAAGCCCATGTCCACTGCCAACTCATCATGAGAATCAGCCAGATCGTCTTCCACACTCCTTCTTGCATCAGCAAACCATGGCACCATCACAAAAGACTGTGAATAGAGGCTTCAGTTTATAATATTGTTCCCTGATATAAGTGCATTTGTTCTTTCGTCTGAGGCGGGCGGGGGAGTAATCAGGGCAAATGCCAAAGTGATTTTCACCCAGTAAACAAAAGGATTTTAAAAGTCTTGCTTCTCTTTTTAGGCTTTTACCAGCATTGAGAATAGGAAAGAACACACACACTTTTTTCAGCTGAAATTCTCCTTGCAGTACAGCAAGTGACTGAACTAGACCGGTAGACAAGGGTTACAATACTCTAACCACCACTTTTCAGCATTTTCAGGGAGACCCATTAACTTTAAGTTCTTAATATTAGCGCTTGGAAGGACTGAAGGGCACTTTGTGCCAACCTTTTCTAATTACATGCCAATCGAAGGCTAAATTGTTCTCCCAGAAGCACACAGAACTCTTCAAAGCTTCTTTGTTCTCCCTAGGGGCATGGGAGCCGCAATGATGTAATTAAGAGCACCTAGCTGACCAGACTTCCTATTCCTTTCCTTTCACACACATCTTGGACTCTATACGGTGCAATAAGTGGTACCTCATCTTGCTCAGCCTAAGAAACATGGCTGGGAACAGGAATCTCTGCAGAGGAAGGGATGGAATCAATCCTACTCTCTGAACATAGGCTGCATTGGGGCTGATGCACAGAGGCCTACTCTATCCTAGCAGTCAAAATAGCCTGTGTGGCTGAATTCCCCATATAGGAAGGAGATGTGTGGATCCTGTGGAATCTTCCTTTCTTTTGCCCATTCAACCCCTCGCCTGAGGTGAAGCCCTGAGTGGGGCATCCCACATGCAGGGGGTACAAGCCCCCGTTGTAATAACTGGATCTACAAATTCATCCTAATTGTGAGCTCAGCTGTAAAAAGTGAATGGACATTCATAACATGTCACAATAACCTATAACAAATGCTGATGGGAAAAGGTATGAAAGGGAGACAGAAAGACTGAATTAATCCAAATCAAAAGGCTTACTGATAGAACTCAAGGACTGTGTTGAGGTCATACTTGGTAAACAAAAAAGAATGTATGACTGAAAGTCAATGGATTAAACTTGGTGTGTTGGAAATTAGGTCTAATGGGTGGACAAAGTAATAAGAGGATGGATTATTCCTCCTATCACCCCTCTTTTGGGGTCCTTAAAAAAAGAGACTTGAAGGGGAGTGTGTGCTGACTGAGGGATTCCTGAAGGAGTGGGGGAAGGTCTTCAGTCCTCCACTTTGCTCCAGGGACTTTGTCCTCCACTTGTGAACCTTGAGAGTCATTACATCATTGTGACACCCAGACCTCAGCATAAGAAGGGGGCGCGTGGCCATCACTGCCACACCAGCGGAGACTACAGCTGGAGATAGGAGAGACCCTACTGTGTCTTCCCTTCTCTTGTGTATTCCTTTCCACACTATTTTTCCTCCTGTCCTCTCTCTCTCTGATTTTCATCTGATCCTGAGGTCAACTATACCACATGGCACCAACATGGCAGATGAGATGGCCCATCCAGCTCTTCCCAGCCTGAGAGAGACTGGTAAGGGAGACGGCTCAGGCCAGCCAGATGATGTTCCATCCTAGGGAAGCAAGCCAAGAGCAACAGCTGCAGAGGCCAAACTGCCAACTGACAGCATCCATATGTGACTGCTCTGGGCCCACGCAGCCCAACCCGACTACCAAAAGAAGAACAAGCCAGCTCAGTAGGGCAGCAGACAGGTGAATGGACCTACCTTCTGAACTCCTAAGAAGGAGACCTGCAAGAACACTAGCCAGGATGATGGACCTGATGCCTTACATCCATCTCTTTCTTTTAGACAATAGATATCTAGTAGATATCAAATACTGAGAACAGAGATGGCCAAACATTTTTTGAGGTGTGTATGAAAAATGCCGATTCAGTGTCACCAAAACATTTTGTGAATTCATGTCCGTTTTGCTGAATTATTTCAAGTGAAAACAAAAATATGACAAAGCCCCCAGAATGCTTTGTTTTGACATTTTCTAAGTGATATGTTTGTTTTTCACTTTAAATGACTTTGAGTTTCAATATTTTCTTTAGTTTTATTTAGAAAAAGCAATAAAAAGTGTGTGAAAATGTCCCAAACCTAAAGTTTTCATTTAGATACCGTTGAAATGAAATGTTTCATTTGACCCAAAAGATTTGTTTCACTTTTTAATTTGTCAAAAATCTGGAGAAAGAATCCTTTGACCCAAAACATCTTTTAATTGCCAGTAAATCCATTATTCATGCAGCTGTAATGGGAAGCTTTCCAATATTCAGCTGGACCCAGGGGTACTGGAACAGTTTTTATAGTGGGGGGGCTGAGAGCCATTGAACCAAACTCTAAATCCTGGATATAATGGAAACCACTTCAAGCCAAGGGGTGTGGCACCCCCAGCATCACTAGTTCCAGCACCTATGGCTGGACCTGCCTAAATGATTCTGCTTCATACTTGGTGTTCATATCCTTCAAATACTTTGTATATAGCTATAATCTTCCCCTCCCCTTTCATGTAACCCCTTAGTTATCATGTAGCCAAGAAATATATGTTTGTTTTAGTAGTCTCTTGAAATACTATTGTGTGTGCATTTTCTAGGGTTTTGAAGCACAGGGTGGGGTGTCAGGAAATGTGGATTATATTCCTAGCTCTCTCAACAAATTTCCTGTGTGGCCTTTGGTAAAATCACTTAAACCCAGATTCTCAAAGGTATTTAGGCATCTAACTCCAACGGGAGTTAGACCTTTCAGGTCTGGGCCTTAATCTCTCTGTGCCTCGTTTCCCCCTTTGTAAATTGACACTTAATTACCTTAGAAGTGGGCAGTTCTGAGTTTAGTGATGGCATATTTAAGCACATACTTAAATGCTTTCCTGAACCAGTCCCTAAATGAAGCAATCCAAAAAAAAAAAAAGCTGCCATTACAGTGTGTACCAAGAATTCCCAGTCTGTTTGCCATTGTGTTTCTGATAAGAAAATGTATAAGCCCATACTTATATTGGCAAAGAAACTTTTCTGAGAGGTGTAGAAAAGCAAAGGTGATATGCCAAAACATAAGGGGTATCATTCAGCTTGGGAATAATAAAGGTTCCCATTGCAGAAAGTCTTCATGGGGAAAAAAAAACTAATTTGTATAACCATAAGCCGGCAAACCTCTTCCAATCCTTTTATGTTATTATCATCCTTTTTAGTTTCACATACTTCAACAGGTAACTTAATAGTCATTCTGTACATATATAAAAAAAGACTGACATTAATAGGAAGTAAATTTTCTATTCTATTAAAATCTTTGATGGCTGAACAATATAACACACCAGGAGCATCATAAATGGCTGTTCTACCTCAAGGACACTCACTGTTTCTGGACACAGCATACAATATAAAAATCACAAAGCATAATAAATTGCTGAATGGATTCCTTTAAAAGCATTAACAATAACAACAACAACATGTAAGATAATTACAGATGAGCAAAATGCAACAGGTGAGCGCAGATATTTGCTTCCTTTTTTAAATTAAAAAGTTCATCTACATCAATGCTAGAGCCAAATACTAGACTGTGATAAGCCTGCATTTGTTGGCTCCAGTGGAGCCCTGACTGGCCATTGCAAACTTTTATTCAGAGAATCCTTGGATGGCATTGAGGTGTCTTATTGGCTCCTATAAACTACCTCTTGACTGCTGGGGTAGGGGGCAGGACCACGGACAATGAAACATGTAGTGGATGTTTGTCATCCTGCCAGTCCCATGCACCCACCGGCAACTGGTGTAAATGTACCTCGGGGACAGGACCAGTGGTTTATTAGCCCCAGTGTCTGTAAAGAAGAAAGTACTCCTTTGTACTTTCATTCCTAACCCCACACATTGCTTGTTTGCAACTAAACATTTGGCCCCTATGGCCTGATTCTCCACTGACTTGAACTTTCTGTAGTTGTTTACCCCTGGGCAAATAGCTGGGAAAAGTGGGTGTCAAATGCTCCCAAATCAGTCTCTCAGACAGAAGGTAGCATTTTATACCCACTTCATATTCAATTTGCATAAAGGTATGACTGCAAAAGCATTCAAAGCAATGGAGAGTCAGGCCCCAACTGCCTTAATAGTCCACCTACCTTGCATATTCCATTGAATATCACTGAGTTCCTGTAAAACAAACAAGACAACACTCTGTCAGCTGCAGAGCAGCTGGACTTTTTGAGGATTGAGACTAGTACTGGAGAACTCTCAAAAGCCAAGAGTTTAATGGCATCCACAAGACCACTGTCACTGATGTGTTGCTGAAAGATAAAACCCCAGTTATCTGCAAGGCACTGACAGAGAGCGACTCTAAGCATGATAACAGCTGTCTGTATATTCTGAATAAATGCTGATAGCTGAAATGTATTCTCTTTTGGGGCTACAGTTACTTTATTAAAAACAAAATGCAAGAAATATTAGCTCTGTGGCTTTGTAAACATTAAAAGTCCTCTGTGAAAAGCGACTATCCTCAATCAATGAATAAGGAGTTTATAATAATCCCACCAAAATTTTCAGTGGCAGATTCATAGAATAAACCAGGTGTCTGGCTACTAAATCCAGTTGCACCCTCTGCTAGTGCACAGAGTCCAGTAGCTAGTTCTGTTACACCAGCAGGCAATAGAATTGGAGAGGCCACAGAGGGCATTGTATTAATTTCAATGGAATAATGGGCCCAAAAAGCCAAAGGTGTTAACATGATCCTGTCACTTCACAACATTAAACAGCTAAGCAGGATGTGGGATTTGGTATCCGGAGACCTCAGTTTGCTTGGTTTAATGGCAAACATACTAAAGAAGGAAAATGTATTGGTTGGGATATACAAGGGGAAAGGAATCAAAACAAGGCATGAAGCACTTGAGTGATTATATAGGACAAACTAATCAAAACATATCAAAGTCCCTTTTGAGCGAGAGGATATCATTTAGAGTCTTATTTTGTCGAACAGCCTCTCTTGGCGGGGTAAGGAGATCACTCGCTGCAGGTGCCACTCAGTGGTTGGGCAGGGCTGTAAGGTTCTTTTTTTTTCCTGGCTCCTCTTGTTGACAGCTGCTCTGGTCCCATGGTGGTCTGCCTCTTCTGTGACTCAGCCCTCTAGCCAGTCACATATTAATGTCCATCCCTTCTGGGCTATACAAAGAATCCAGCAGTTGGTAAGTCCTCTAGGTAAAGTGAGGGGCTCCTGGGTCTCTGTCTTTTTAGACTGATAGATAATGCAGTGTTTTCATTTTAAAAAATGGAGCTTAGGAAATGAGGTCCAGCTGTAATATTTACTATCTTGCAAACAAAATAAAGGGAGGGTGGGACTTTCAAGTGGTAGATAAGATAAAATGATACAGTCATTCTAAGTCAGAACTGAATCTAATTCAAGTTATAGCTTTCCCTAAAATCATTGTAAATATGAATATTCTAGAGTATAATACAAAGATCAAGTGTGAAATACATTTGCTGAAAACAGTAATTTTTTTCATTAAAAATGCAAGTATGCTGTCAGTTCAACATTTAGAACGAGAAGTAAGAAGTCTATTGACTGCTTAAAGATGCATATTGCCAAAAAAGAAAGAGAAGAATATAGAGGGTGGTGTCCACTTGCAAATGTTGTCAATAAAATAAAGCAAAAGCTTTGTATTATGTACTGTTGCCCTATAGAATGGCAAAGTATTATCGACGAAGAATAGTGTGATTCACTGTCAGAAAAAGAGCTGGCTGAAGATTTCAAAAGCCATGCATGCCAACATTTGTCCAAATGGCTAGTCCTTCCAAGCAGGCTTACACATCTTCGTACTGTAGAATATGCAAGAACATTTGGTTTGCATGACTCCTTGGGGAATAGCTTCTCTGAGTATGAATATCCACTAACACATGCATTAGCAAGAGTATTCACTAGCTAGCCATCGTTCATCCTTCTCTTGTTTCAAATGTTTCAGTCATGCCATCGGTAAGAAGAAACAATAGTAGGTGACTTGGTGATTGATCCCACTTCACAAAAAGTCAAAGTGAACAGCAACTCAGTGGGCCGGAGTAACCTCATATTTATGCCACCTTAAGGCATAAATCCTTTAGCTTGCAGGTAGCAGGTACAGAATGAGGGACCAGGGTGCTGGGATACACAGCAGATGCAACCTCAATGATCGTGGAGGAGTGGGCAATAATAAGTCAGCACAGTTGACAATGTAGGGGACACTTGCTGGAAATATGTAGTGGCTAGCCAGGGTGCCCTGGGGGTGAATTTCCAGAGTACAAGAAACTTAACTTTGCTGGACTTGGCCCAGTGTTATATATCTGCACTGATTTTCTTTATAGATGAATCCTTTAACTATATAGTATAATATAACAAAGCATAACACCTATCTTTAAAAAGGGGAACAAAGAGGACCCAGGGAATAATAGACCAGTCAGCTTAACTTTGATACCTGGACAGATACTGGAACAAATGAATATACAAGGAATTTGTAAGCTCCTGAAAGATAACAGGGTTATAAGGAATAGCCAGCATGAATTTGTCAAATACAGATCATGCCAAACCAGCCTAATTTCCTTATTTTGACAGGGTTACTGGCTTAGTAGATGCTGGGGGGAGAGGAACTAGAAGTGATGTATCTTTTGATATACTCCCACATGACATTCTCATAAGTAAACTAGGGAAATGTGCTCTAGATGAAATTACTATATGGTGGGTGCACAACTGGTTGAAAGACCGCACTCATAAAGTAGTTATCAATTGTTGGTTGTCAAACTGGGAGGGTCTATCTAGCAGGGCCCTGCATGAGTCAGTCCTGGGTCTGGTACTATTCAATATTTTCATCAATGACTTGGATAATGGAGTGGAGTGTACCCTTATAAAATCTGCAGATGATACGAAGCTGGGTGGGGTTGCAAACACTTTGGGGAGACAGGATTCAAATTCAAAACAACCTTGACAAATTAGAGAATTGGTCCGAAATCAACAAGATGAAATTCAATATAAATAAGTGCAAAGTGCTACATGCACGAAGGGAAAAAAATCAAGTGTGCAACTACAAAATGGGAAATAAATGATTACATGGTAGTACTGCGGAAAGGAATTTGGAGTGTATTGAGGATCAGAAATTTATTATGAGTCAACAATGAGATGCAGTTGTAAAAAAGCCTAATATAATTCTGGGGTGTATTAACAGCAGTATCATATATAAAATATAGTAAGTAATTATCCTGCTCCAATTAGTACTGTTGAGGTCTCAGATGGAGTTCTGTATCCAGTTCCGAGTGTCACATTTTAAGAACGATATGGACAAAATTGGAGTCCAGAGGACAGCACCAAAAATGATAAAAGTTTAGAAAACCTGACCTATGAGCAAAGGCTAAAACATCTGGGTATATTAAGTCTAGAGAAAAGATAGCAGTCTTCGAATATGTTTAAGGGCTCTTATAAAGAGTATGGGGGTCAATTGTACTCCATGTCCCCTGAAGGTAGGACAAGTAGTAATGGGCTTAATCTGCAGCCACGGAGATTTCAGTTAGGTATTAGGGAAAACTTTCTAACTATATGGGTAGCTAAGTTCTGGAATAAGAATGAGGTTCCTAGGGAGATGGTGGAATCCCCATCATTGGAGGTTTTTAAGAACAGATTGGACAAACACCTGTCAGGGATGTTCTCAGTTTACTTGGTCCTACCTTAGCACAGGACCTGGATTTGATGACCTCTTGAGGTCCCTCCCAGCCCTACAGTTTTATGATTCTATATACTACAGCATTTTGTAGATATTTCAAACTATTTTTAACTGTACTGCAAATTAAGTACAGCAGTTCCTAGCAGGAACGAAAAGCAAATTATTTATTCATCAAACCATATTAGGAGTAGAGTGAACAGCATTTTACATGGATAGAGGTAGCACTAGTTTCTATATACCCCTCAATTCACACAAGAACTGACATTTTCCTCCACAAAGCTGATTCTGTAACACTTGCAAAAGAGCACAGTGGGTAATGGATAAAAATGATTAGTGTTTTATCAAAGAGGTTTAGGAGAACTTGATTCTATGAGAGTACAGCTGCCTTTTCTAGTATTCACATAAGAAGCATTATTTCTTGCTCACTGCAGGCAAGTGTCACTTTGAAATGGATTTTTTGTCCCCTAAAATACAAAACTTCAGGCCATTTACACAACATCGGATTTTTACTTTTTTTGGTAGGTGAAATTCTGCTATGTTCTATTTTGGGTCATTTAGACCGCACACTTTGGTACAGGGCATCTTTCTGCTCTGAATCTATGAATCAAAATGTATTCTCCAGTGGATGTTTGGAGGTATAATTTGCCCCCTTACGCTCTTCAATCTTCATCTCTGACACACTCAAGGATGCTCAAATCCCACAAGAAAAAAAATGAACATAAATCTTCAAAAATATGTCCTTACATGCCTTCTTAAAATGAAAATGGATGTTCTTCCATAAATTATTAGAGAGTTTGCTGCAAACTCTGAGGAACATACACTTTTGGAAACAATTTGGAAACTGAAAAATATATAAATAAAATAAACGTTGATAGATTTGGGGCATAATCATTTTTGAAATCGTTGAACACTTCCTCTGAGGTGCTAAGCACCTTCAACTCCCATCCCCAGAAGTGAAAATACTCAGCAGGTTGCTGGATTGGGCCTTTCAGCTTACTGTATATGCCATATTTTTCCTGTAAACTGAAGAAAATAACTTTTTCTATCATTATATTTTGCATGTGGCCGTATGTTATAGAAACAGGTCCAAACTGAAACCTTGGGTCTAGACCAGTGGTTCTCAAACTGGGGCCGCCGCTTGTGCAGGGAAAGCCCCTGGCGGGCCGGGCCGGTTTGTTTACCTGCCACGTCACAGGTTCAGCTGACTGTGGCTCCCACTGGCCGCGGTTCGCCGCCCCAGGACAATGGGGGCTGCGGGAAGGGCGGCCAGCATGTCTCTTGGCCCACACTGCTTCCTGCAGCCCCCATTGGCCTGGAGCAGCGAACCACGGCCAGTGGGAGCCGCAATCGGCCGAACCTGCGGATGCGGCAGGTAAACAAACCGGCCCGGCCCGCCAGGGGCTTTCCCTGAATAAGCCGTGGTCCTAGTTTGAGAACCACTGGTCTAGACACCCCTAATTTGCTTTGAACTTTGCAGTTAAAATTACACTGAAGTTGATATTACAGGTGAGTGAATAGCTGATTTTTTTTTTCAGTTCAGAGGTCAAGCCAAAAAATCTGAAAATATTTTTTTATTGTCACCCAGAAATGGAAAATTATTTTTTTTCTCGCCATAAAAAAAAAATGCATTGAACTCATCATTTTTTTCAACCTGAAGCAAAATGTTTTGTTTAGTTTTTGAGAGCTTATCTTTGTTTTTTAATAAATCTAATTACATTTCTAACCGAAACATCGTTTACAAATGAAAAGTTTTAAAATGTTTCATTTAAAAAATGTCAGAATGAAACATTTTGACTTTTTAAAAAATCCTTTGCGGGAGAGGTTGCGGACATGAATCTATTGGTGTGAATTTGACGTGAATTCACAAACAAATTTGGCTGATCTGAAACTGCGTTTTTTGGCAAATAAATTATTTCTCAAAAAAAAATTGCCCAGCTCTGGTACATATCCAGGCCTGAACTTAGTGGCTGGGGTGTTATACTGCTATAT
Organism: Trachemys scripta elegans; assembly: GCF_013100865.1. Lineage (NCBI taxonomy): Eukaryota > Metazoa > Chordata > Testudines > Emydidae > Trachemys > Trachemys scripta. The sequence goes on from NC_048310.1 coordinate 10,566,664, forward strand.
TCTAACCCCCCCTCCAATGCAAAATAGAAAAAAATTATCTGACAAACAGTATTTAGGCAAAATAGGCAGATGCCCAGTCCAACTCCCACTGAAGTCAATGGGAAAAACTCCCATCAAGTACTAGAGGAGTTTGACCTGGCCCTAAATACTGGCATATGATACTGTTTAATACAGGGGTTCTCAAACTGGGGGTCAGGACCCCTCAGGGGGTTGTGAGGTTATTACCTGGGGGGGGTCGCGATCTGTCAGCCTCCACCCCAAACCCCGCTTTGCCTCCAGCATTTATAATGGTGTTAAATATATTTAAAAGTGTTTTTAATTTATAAGGGGGGGTTACACTCAGACACTTGCTATGTGAAAGGATCACCAGTAGAAAAGTTTGAGAATCACTGGTTTAATACTACAATATTTATTTACTACTATGTCATATTTTCAATCTTTTCTGAAGATTGAGACTGAGATCATAGATGTAGATTTCCTCTCTATCCGGGGATGCTCAAACCCCCTCCGCCCCAGACCCACCTCCACTCCATCCCTTCCTCCAAGCCCCCACCCTGCCTCCTCCCCACCCTATTCCATCCCTTCCCTCAAGCCTCATCCCTCTTGCCTCTTCCTGCCCCTGCTCCACCCTGCTCCGCCTCTTCTCACCCCCTCCCCCGAGCCCACCCCATCCCCACCCACCCACCCCTTGCCTCCCAGTGCATCCTGCATGACATGGAACAGCTGTGGGGAGGCATTGGGAGGAGGAAGAGCTTGGCTGCCGGCAGGTGCTAAGCACCCGCTAATTTTTGTTTCATGGGTGCTCAGCCCTGGAGCCCTCACAGAGTCGGCACCTTTGTAGCCAGCCTGGTGTTCTAAAAGCAGACAGGTAATGCAGGAAACCTGGGCTCGCAGTGGCTTCAGATCTCCTTTCCCTTCAGGTAGCAGAGTAAGGGAACACTTGACAACCATAATCTGACTGCCCAAATTCTTCCTGATAACTGATCCCAGAACTGCTCATCTTCAGAAGAGAACACTTAATGTTCCTTCTGACCTTTCTTTGTTCACAGTCTCATATAAGGGCAGGTTTTCCAGTTGTAAGATATTTAAAGGCAGTCCAAGGACTCAAGATTCTGAAGGTTCTTAGGAATTTATCTTAACTGGTCTTCATTTAGAGGCAAGTGTGATTGGACATAAAAAACTGCTCAGTTGAGTGGGAGGAGCAGATGGTAGGTTGAGGCTCACAAAAAGCAAGTTACATATATTTTTTCCATCAAATAAATGTCCCTTTAAAGATTTCTTTTACTTCCTAGAGAGTTACCAGATATAACCCCAACATTTGTCTTGGCATTAGGAACAACCAATCCTTCACCCAGGTGTGTTCACTCATGTATAAAGTCTGAGCTACCTAGCTCTGATGATTTTGGTTGGTTGGGGGTTAGTACCTAGATCTTGAATTTCTGCATAGAAATGACTCCCAGAGCTGTCTCACAGCAGCTCCTCTTAAAATATAAAAGCATGAAAAAATAATATGGGTTGCTGCTTATGTTCAAAAGGGAAATCAAAAACTGCCAGATGCCTTGTACCTCTCCATCTCAATATCGCCCCTTGGGCAATATTTGCAGCTTCCCTATGATACACAAACATGAAAGAAACTAAACTCGAAATAAAAAAAAATAGTAATTTACATTCTGTCAATTTAGCTCAAGTCAAGAGGAAGGCTTCACATAAGCATCTGCATCTACTCAATGACTAAAATTAATAAAAGAGCTAGAAAACATGGACTAACTTTGATCATCACTTTCACACAGTTGCTTTAAAAGCATTTATATCAACTTCCAGTGCATTCACAGTTGAATAATGAGAGCCAGAATTTTTTGTCCTTCCATGTTTAGCCTACCTGATATGTTTAACCTTAAACTCAGCCACAGTTTCCTCAGTTGCTTCCATTGTTATTCAGTGAACGTACACAGAACAACTAAGGATAATATCAGTTTGATTGGCCATTGTTTTTGTGTTTCAAGAGAAAATATACAGTAATAAAAAAGGACTAGTACATGAGACAGACTGGGCTGACTACAACTGGGGCTCACATGAAGCTGCTGGAATTTTGGTGATCAGAAACAGCTGGATCAATTTGTATGGTTTCATGGCTCACCTGAAGCTTGGAGGAGGTTGTGCCAACAAGAAGCTTCCCCACAGGACTTCCTTCTGTAAATTCTGGAGGTATCTTCTGAGACTACATCATATAGTCACTTGAAAACCCTGCCCCTCAGCACCCATAATCTTTGGAGAGGGGTTGGCTCAATTTCCTCTCCCTCATATCATCAATGCAGGGGATCTTTGACCCATTCTTCACGACTAGAATGACCAGATGTCCCGATTTTATAGGGACAGTCCCGATATTCACATTCACTATCTGGTCACCCTATTCACAACTGGCATCCACATAAGGGCAGAAAATAGGACTGCTTCCTGCCATCCCTCTCCAGCATCCTGGAAGACTTCCTGGGAGCAAGATGCATGTGCATGCCTCATCATTAAGCAGCAGTGGGACTGAGATATGCTACTCCAGTCTCACCCTGCTGCTGCTAATACCCCAGTCTGGAGCCTGAGACACCCCAAGACAGTATTGTGATGAGAGATAGGAATTCCTTTTACTGTGACTTGACATTATAGAAGGGGAAGCATTGGCATAACTGTGGCCACTTATAATTATTTGTATTATGATAGTGCCTAAAGGCCACCAGCACTCAGGATGGGGTCTCCACTGTGTTAGGAGCTGTATAAACACACTGGAAGATAGTACCTCTCCTGAAGCTAATTTTCCAGGGCTATCACAAGCCTCTGCCTCTGAATGAGATTGCAGACAGACTCCCGAGTTCCTCTGATGAAGTGAATCCAGGCTATGGGCAGGCAGCAGGCCTGCTTGTTGGTCCCTAGAAGATGCTGGATATGAGCAGCAGAACTGCTGGCTGACTACAAAAGTGCCAGGTGGCATGATGGGTAAGTGGGATAGTTAACTGCCAGGAAGACTCTGGAAGGAAAGGCGAGATTGCAGGCCACTGTGTCGCCCCAAAAGACACATGAAGGCAAGTCAGTGGGGGTCAGAACCTACAAGAGAGGGAGAGCCTGGTACGGTAGAAATGGAAGGGACCCAGGCTAGCCCATATTCTCAGCTAAAAGTTAATTATAAACACACGTGAGCCCAGGTAACACTGGGTTTCAGTGCTAAAGGTGTGCATAGTTCCAATTATAGCTTTATAATGCTTTCAACACACGCAGCAACAAAAATCACTTTTGCAATTTTGGCGAGATTGGATGATGCCACCCTACTTTCCACACAAAGGTATCAAATCAGCAGTTAATAGGAAATCCTGGGGAGCTCAAGTCTTGCTTTCAGCATACACTGTGCAACAGCAATAACAGTTCAATCTTAGACAGATTTCTTGTATGTAAATAGCATCATTATTTCATGTATTACCACTGACCTTTGGCGCATACTAGGCAAGGTAGGGTTGTTCATCACCTTCCATTGATTTTTCAATTTCCAGTAAATTGGTTTTATCTTGAGGTTGTTTACGTATTAGGAATAAAAAATGCAGAAGCCTGACTTCAGAAAACAATAACAAGGTTTTGAACTGGAGACCCTGTGGTTAAAAAGGAACCTTTTGCAGATATTAACATTTGGTTGTGCAGGCAAAGGATTCTGCTCTCAGCTATACCAGTATAAATGGATTGTCAGTGGAGATACTCCAGATCCACACTGATGTATCTGTCAGAAGAATTTGGGCTTTCACAATATTAAATGTCAGTTACACATTCCAAAATAAATATAGATTGCTGAATTGCTCTCCTTTACCAACAAATGTACAGACAGTCCGGCTCTTTAACATTCATTCTGGCTTGCAGGAAGGGACTGATTTTTGTTTTTTGATTATAAGAACTAAGTATTACTCAATGAAATTTGTCCCACAGGCTAGGAAATTCTCTTTAAGACCAGAGGGTATTTAAAGAGCCAGACTAACACCCAGCACAATTTCATAAAAGGTCAGACAGGAAATCATGTCTGCCTTTTGTTCCAAATCAGCAGACAGCTACTGTTTCAAGTTCTAAAAGTTTATTCATTTCTGTGATTTTATGTCCAGTTTATGCAGTGAAACTTTCTACTGCATCCAACGCCAAATGCATAGTCTATCGACTCTGGTACCAGATTCACAAATGATGAGCATGGAATACAAACTCTGATACAGACATCAAATAGAAAGCTCTACAATATAGAGCTTTGTTGAGCAAATTTCAACATCTGAATATTTCTGAGCCTCTGTTCATATAACACAAAAATACTATCAAGAAGTATGCTCAGATGCTATGTTGAAGAGGCCCACATGGATGGAAGGACAGTACATATATTTAGATAGATAAATTATTCACTTACCTCACGGTCCAACAATGCAGGTGACACCACGGTGACAATGTCTCCTTTCTCTGGATCAATGAAGAACATATTTGGAGATGGTTTGTCAGGAGTCTGCTTAAGGATATTATACCTCAAAAGAGCATTGTCTGTAGCAGGGTCATCAGCGTCAAAGGCCATCATGCGCATCACAGTGCTTCCTAAAGAGAAGGTAGACAAACAATATAACATGGTTACCAATATAGACTATTATCAGAGGGGTAGCCATGTTAGTCTGGATCTGTAAAAAGCAACAAAGAGTCCTGTGGCACCTTTAAGACTAACAGATGTATTGGAGCATAAGCTTTCGTGGGTGAATATAGATTATGAGACAAGAATGCATAAAGCTCCTCTAGTTCCATATATGAACATCACTAGGCTGTAATCCAACATCAGTTCAGGAAAACCAATAAAGAATTTCACCTGCTATTTAGTCTGTCAGTTTACTTTTCCTCAGGCTACCAATTTCTAGGTTGGTAACAACAGGCACATGTGTCTACCCTGCAGCAGACAAATGTATCTAGACCAAACATGGCATCTTCCCCATGTGGCTTTCATGGGTGGTCACACCCATATGCTTGCATATAACCACTTTTTCATTTTCACACCATGAAAATAAAGAAATTAAAGAGTCTAAGATGTCTTCCAGCTAATAACAGATGAAAGAAAAATAGGAAAATGAAAAATGCAACACTTAAAATGAGAGAATGTTTCAAAACTCTTTAGTACTCAGGCTTCTGAGCATATCAGAACTATTTGTGAATTTGACATTAATTTGCTGAATAATCCAACCCCACCTCTCAATTTTTTACATTGCAGTGATTAGGGCACTATCCTGAACTATTCTGGGGGGAGGTTCTCTCAATCTCTCCTTTTGAAGCTGTTCTGCTGCTGTCCACAACAACTCCAAGTACAAATCCCTACTCCAAACCAGGCAGATTGGTGGCTTGAACCCAGGTGTCTTAGATCCCTAGTGAGTGTTCTGCCTACAAGGGGCCACCACCTCCTCCCGGTGTTCTGGGAATGGTCTTTCCTTTGGTTTTAATAAATACAAGCAGTTCAAAATACCTAAAATAGAACAAAACATTTTATTTCGGGTCAAACTAAATGTCTGACCCAAAACTTTTTTTGTTTCAATGTTTGGGTTTTACCAAGTAAACTGGAAAGTTTTCATTTCGGGGCAATCCAAAATGACATATTTTCTTTCAATATTTTGATTCAGCCAACAAATGGAAAAAAATCAATTATTTGCACGGTAGGCACATATAGTGATGTTCTGCAAATCATGTTCTTGCTTTTGGACCAACAACTGGAGAAGCCTAATCTCAGAACTCTTTCTCAGTCCCATTGATCCTTAATGATGAGATATGCACATATATCTCACTCCCAAGAAGAGTCTTCCAGGATGCTGGAGAGCAATGGGCAGGAAGCTGTCTTGTTTCCTGCTCTTGTGTGGATGGCAGTTGTAAAGAATGGGCCAGTGGTTTCCCACTGATGACTTGAAGGAGGGGAAATTATGTCAGCCTCTCTCCAAAGATTATAAGTACTAAGGGGCAGGCTTTGCAAGTGACTATATGATGTAGCCTCAGAAGATACCCTCAGAATTTACAGAACAGGGTAATCCTTTCCCAAAAGATTCCCCAGTTCCTAATAAACTGAAATCCCTCCTCCCATCACCATTGTCTCATCCATGCATTGAGACTCTGCAGTTCTGCCTAATTAGTCCTGTACATGGAAGGAGAAGCATTATGGAGAATGCTACCATTGAGGTCCTGGATTTAATCTCTTACCTAGCAGCGTCAATTTGGCCTCCAGGACCGCTCTCCTGCCTTTCTCTATGTCACTGGTACCCACAGGTACCGCCAACACTGGTTCCTTCCCACTACTGCAACCTTTGCATGCAGCAGGCAATTTACCCTGTGGTTCTCCCGGGCATCGCAAACCCAACCACTAATAATCAAATCCCCCTATTGCGTTTTGCAATACTGGGAAACATAGCAAGGCATCAAGGGATAAGTTTCTTCTCTCAGAGCTGTCTGACCTTTAATCACTGGTGAACAAAACCAACATGCTGTCAGATCTCTGTTATATTTCTCAAGGGGGGTAACTGCCTGAAGTGGCAATGAAGCAAAACCTTGGAGAGCTCATTTTCAAGGTCACTACAACAAAAGGCTCCGCTTTGTGCTCTGAGAAATACAACAAAAGAAAAGGGGGAGAAAAAAGCACATCTGACCAAGAGAGTTGTAGTGCTTGTTTCACAGTGTGCTATAATGTTGTTACATCCACCCATAAATGCAGTAGCCTTTGTACTTTCTGTTTGATTTCTAAGGGCTTGTCTACATGGGGAGCTATTCTGGAATAGCTATTCCTGATTAACTCAATGTGTGGCACTCTTAGAATGGAATAAAATTGCCTGATTTAGGTTAATCCACTTGGGATGTCGATTAAGGTAGGTTAGAATAACAGCATCCACAGAAGGGGTTAATCAGGAATAGTTAATCTGCTTTGAATTTACACCCTAGTCTGGATTCATTTTCATGGGTAGAATCAAGGCTTGTTCACATGGAGGTTTAGTGTGCAACAAGCCAGGGTGTACATCTCAAGCTCACAAGCCTGCTGCATGCTTACAGGCCGCATGGACCCTGCTACTGCACACTAAAAGTTGGTAGTGTGCTTTGATCTACTGCTATTTCAAACAGCAGCACATCAAAGCAAACTGAGCAACTTTTGGGATGCGATAGCAGAATCCAAATGGTTACTTAGCGTGTGGCAGACTAGTGAGCTGTACATTCACACCCTAGCTTGAAGTGCATTAAGTCTCTAGGTAGTCAAGCCCTCATCAAATCATAGAAATACAAGGCTGGAAGGGACCTCAATATTTTCAGTCAGAGTGGCATAACTCGTGTGATACTAAGGGCATGTCTACATTGCCCACTGGATTAATTCATCGCGTCTAATCTAGACATGATAAATCAACCGCCGAGCGCTCTCCCATCAACTGGTACTCCACCAGGGCGAAAGGCGCAGGCAGAGTCGACAGGAGAACGTCAGCCGTCGACTTACCGCAGTGAAGACACCGCGGTAAGTAAATCTAAGTATGTCGACTTCAGCTATGTTATTCACATGGCTGAAGTTGCATAATTTAGATCGATTCCCCCCCCCCCCCCTGCATAGACCAGGCCCTAAGGAGTGATGGTACTCTAACCCTTTTTGTGAATACTGCTGTTTGCTACGCATGATCTTGAAAGGCAATATATTGTGAAGTAATTTCCACTGTGCAAATGTTACTAATTCCAAATGGTAGCATTTTGCAGTCACTTTGTATAGGTGTGGATGCTTAATATAGGTGGAGAAGCAGGTCCATTTTTTTCTGTCTTAGTTATTTCTAAGGTGTCCATGCCTCACAAGTTACTTCACCTCTATGAGTCTCTGTAACCAAAGAGAAAATAAATGTAAACAGATGAGGTTTTCTGAGGTACAGTAATACACTGCTATCCCTATATAACGCCGCCCGATATAATACGCATTCGGATATAATGCGGTAAAGCAGTGCTCCGGGGGGGGCGGGGCTGCGCACTCCGGTGGATCAAAGCAAGTTTGATATAACGTGGTTTCACCTATAACTCGGTAAGATTTTTGGGCTCCTGAGGACAGCGTTATATCGAGGTAGAGGTGTATCTCATATTGCTTATATGTCATTACAAATCATCAGTGCCTGTACATTGTTGTGATACCTGTCACTTGTTCATACACATACACACACGCAGAATAGCAACTCTTTAGATCCAAGATCACCTGATACCCTCTGTCAGAGGAGCTGTGGAATCCCACTGCACAAAGGGAAGAGTAGCTCTTTCAATGGGACCAATCTGAGTGTTACAAAGGCTTGTCTATCAAACTAAAAATGGCCTGTGTTCAAATATATACCCAAACTAACATGAAAGCTCACTGCTGCACATTTCACACGTGCACACTAACAGCACAGTAGTAGCTAGTAGATATTCAAAGCCATTTTTAAAAATGAAATCTAAATGTTTTACAAAAAATAGCGGGCAAGTGGTTGCATTTCCTTCCTCCAACAACACTGCTGCTTTAAATTAAGAGTTAAACACAGTCACTGTTCTATATTTGTACTTTATAATAAATTAAAGATTGGACCCAAGTCAAAAAGATCAAATTCAGATCTGCATTTCCTAAAGATGCAAAGATGTGAAGATCAATGGTTCTGGTTTGGGCACACGTACTGCTGCTAGTATTTCAAAAGGATCTATAGCGTAGACTTCAGTGCCAACAAATTTAATTTAAGATGCATACATCTTTGGCATTACTCCTTCATCATAAAGTTTTATTCTTCATAAAATATTCATTTCCCCAGACTCATAAACTGACTACTTCTAATTCAGTGTCATTTTATAAATACTTCCATTGCTGGCATCAATCAAATGCAGCTGGCTTCCAAACCACAAAACAACAGCTTGCAACATTATCATGTTAAACAATATATATTAACTTATCAAGCTGAGGAACAAATGTCTGCAAAATCAGCAACTTTATAGTTCTGCCAGTGATTTGGAGATATTCCCGTTAGGTTCTCTTCCTCAGCAGAGGTATAGGAGTTGCCATGCTATAGTTCAATGTTTGTTCCACCTTCTGGACAGTTTTGTTATTGTTATAATCACTGGAAACCTCTACTTGCACCTCCCAGAGTTGCTCATTGATTAGATACATATTTCACCAGCCAATTCATTGCTCCAAAGACTGTAGCTATCAATCTGCTGATTGTTGATTTGGCCTACAATTTGCTTTAGAAATATTAGTGAATAACTTCCCTGAGACACCAGAAAGCAAAACACAATGCTTGCACAATCTTGTGGCAAGTGGAACAGATGGTTTCTTGGGAAAAGCTCCTTGGCATTTTGTAATTTACCTTTCAATAACCTTTCTTTCTTTCTTTGTCAGATGCCAAGAGAGTATCTGATACATTTGAGCTGACAGAGAAAACGCCTATTAACACAGAATTATTTTAGGTTCAGCTATCAGATGGGTTGAGGGCCTTTTGCTTCATTACCTGTCATCTCCATTCGCAGTTACCTTGGGGGTCATTACTATACATCTTGCCCTAACTTAGATGTGCAGTTACTGTATTTTATCATGTATTAGTTAAGGTTACCGCTAAGTAGTGCAGTCAAGTGAATAATGAAATTTAAAAGGCTTCCTGAGTGATATAGGCTTCAAAACATGAATTGTGCAATATTTGTTATTTACAAGTTCTTATTGCAAAATGTATGGAGATCGGTTAAAGTGTAAAGCATTACTTTTCAGGAATCATGGTTTTACGGTGAAGGCACAGGACCGGAAGACTGTAGAAATGAAACCTCTTCCCAGCTCTGTCACAGACTTCCTGTAAAACCAAATCACTTCAGGCCACAGTTTCAAAAATGGCTTCTAACTTTGGACACCCAGTTTTAGAAATCTAGGACCTGATTTCAGAGGAACTGAGGTCAAAGGGAGTTGCAGCGCCTAACCAAAAAAAAAAATAAATAAATAAAAAAAATCAGGCACAAGATATCTCAAGTAGGGCATCAGAAATGTTGAGACACCCAAAATCAAAGCTCGCTTTTGCAAATCTGGTCCTTACCCCCCTGATTCCCAGGTTTCCCCAGCCTGTAAAATAGGAATTGTATCAGTAATACATGCCATTAGGTTAATTCATAATGGAAAGAGTGTTATAATATTATTAACGTATCACAAAAATCTACATTTAAAAAAATCCCATTTAAGGCCCCTTTACGCTACCAGAGTGGCATAAAGGGGCCTTAATGTAAATGAGAACCTAACCCACAATCCTTTGCTGATTTTGAACCTGATCCTGCAAACACTTAAACAGTTAAGCAGCTAATGAGATTACCTATGCAAGTGTCACCCACACACCTCCTGGGTATGGTGTTCTGTCCCATCTAGTGGCATCGAGACCACTTAGAGAGAGAGCTACAGCCTTAGCTAACAGCGAGTTGGCTTTTAACTCATGCAGTAGAGATTTATGCACTAAGCTCCAGAGGGTCCCAGGTTTGATCCCGCCCGCCAACGATCGGGGTCTGTCAGCATTACACAAGCACAGTTGCATATGTGCTGCCTGTGCAGCATCTTTATTTGATACTGCTTAAAATAGTCTGAATTTTCATGTTCCTTGGCATATGTTGCCCTGTAGGTTATGGTATGGGGTAGTGAAGAGAAGTATATTTTAGTAATTAAAGAGTGGATAAGTGTTGAACTGCTTGCTGACAGTGAAAAAGGCTTCTTTTCACACTCTTTATCCTGCTCCTTGTAAATTAAGATAGGTGTCTCTATGTACCAACAACGACAGAAAACTGCCAAGAATTAGGGCTATTTCAAGAGAAAACTAGAACAAAGAAGAGAAGGAGATAGGACAATAAAGGAGAAAATCCAAAGAGTGACAAACATCTCCACTATACGTCACATTTATCGCTATAGAAATAAAGCAACTCTTGGAAAACAGAACAGAGAAGGGTCCTCTGCTGCCTGCTAAACTCATCATAACCAATTATATGTTTGACTGTCAATTTGTACTTTAAAGAAAACAAGCCCCAGGGAAGCAAAACAAATGTAAGAAGAAAGGTTTATTACGTCTCCAATCAAGTACATTTGAATTGCAACTGCAAGTATTAACTTATGACTGTGATTAAACTTGGAGGCCTTACTCAATAGAGGAGAGGTTTAGTAAGAATTAATGAGTTCAGTCTTTTAGCATATTTTATATTTTTGTAGGTCAATCATTTCTAGCCCTTGCTTTACGTTGTCTATTTAAATGGCGGGCAAACACAGGACATTTTAAAATTCAGAGCATCTTGTCTCCACACTGCTAATCATCAGATTGGATCTGACAACAAAACAAAGCCAGTCAAAAAGGCTAGATGAATTGGTGAAGGTTCATTAGTGGGGTATGCTATAAAACAACTGCTCTTGGTCTGTGCGGGATCAGTGACAAAAGTTGATGATAGACATGAAGTGAACTCCTGGCTGCACTGAAGTCAATGGGAGTTTTGCCATTGCCATGGAACAAAATCAAGGATGGATGCTTTCGCATCACAGGATATTCAAGCAACTCTACTTTTGTTCACAGAAATAAATGACAGGTTTCGGAGAAATAAATGAGTGGCTGTTTTGTGCATTCAGAGTGAAATTCTCCGTGCAGAGGACCAGCACAGGTCCTATGCACCACTGAAATCTCACTTAAGCCCTGGACATCAGGTATGGCAACCAGCAAATCCACTCCCCGAACCAAGCACTGAAATTGACATATGCCCATCTGTAAGATTGATGCCATAGAGCAGGGGTCGGCAAAGTTCAGCACGCAGCTCGCCAGGGTAAGCACCCTGGCAAGCCGGGCCAGTTTATTTACCTGCTGACGTGGCAGGTTCAGCCAATCGCGGCCCCCACTGGCCGCGGTTCACCGTCCCGGGCCAATGGGGGTGGCAGGAAGCCGCGGCCAGCACATCCCTCGCCCGCACCGCTTCTCGCCGCCCCCACTGGCCGCGGTTCACCGTCCCGGGCCAATGGGGGCAG
>NC_048310.1:10588466-10621935 GCF_013100865.1 Trachemys scripta elegans
ATACCCACTTCATCAGATGAATGTAGTGGAAATTTCCAGAGGCAGGTATAAATAGACTGATTCTTGCCTGCATGTTTATACCTGCCTCTGAAAATTTCCACTACATTCATCTGACGAAGTGGGTATTCACCCACGAAAGCTTATGCTTCAATACGTCTGTTAGTCTATAAGGTACCACAGGACTTCTGTCATAATGCAAAGAAATCATGCTTCGTTTCTCTATTTTTTTATAAAAAATTAAAATTATTTTTAATCTTGTGTTTGCCATGGTGCTGAGCAGGCTGAGGTCTGTATGCCAAAGCCTGAATCTTGCTAACAATGTTTAATGTTGGACTGTTAACACGTTTGACTCATTTGTTCCATCTAAATTAATACAACAGCTCTTTCACTATAGTTTGCCATTTCACCTGAGGAACTTGGTGCCTATGAGAGTTACTTAGTTGTATTTGCAATAAACTAAACCAATGGCTGGGCGAGAACCTAGTTATGCCTTTGTAAATTACCATGGGACAGATGGCTGCATCTGTTTCATTTAAAAAGAGTGAAGCTGGATGCAGGTTAAATTGAACAGGTGGAACTTTATTAGATCCTGTGCACTCAGCTATCCCCCTGGCTTTCACCCTAACTCCCTCCCCTCCCTCTTTTACTGGTGTTTCATCAATAACCCTCCTTCCAAGGACCATGTGCCCTCTGACTCCAGTTCCACTGATCACGATACAGCAGGGGTCGGCAACGTTTGGCACGCGGCTCGCCAGGGTAAGCACCCTGGCGGGCCGGGCCAGTTTATTTACCTGCTGAAGTGGCAGGTTCGGCAAATCACAGCCCCCACTCACCGCAGTTTGCCGTCCCGAGCCAATGGGGGCGGCGTGAAGCCGCGGCCAGCACATCCCTCGCCCGCGCAGCTTCCCGTCGTCCCCATTGGCCCGGGACGGCGAACCGCAGCCAGTGGGGGCCGCGATTGGCCGAACCTGCTGCATCAACAGGTAAATAAACTGGTGCTTACCCTGGCGAGCCGCGTGCCAAATGTTGCCAACCCCTGCGATACAGCATCGGGACATAAACCAGCAGAGGGAAGGAGCAGACAATGTTGCCTGTTCCCTGCGCTGTCTAGAAATTCCACAGGTTGGTGGGGTAGGGGGCATAAGTCAGGCATGTCCACTGCACTTGCCCAGGTAAATCTGTCCAAAGAAGGCAGTAGTTCTTGCAACCGTTACTATATATTTACACCCAAAGGGCCGATTTTCATTTTGATGCATTAAGCTTAGTGAGAGAGACATGGTTACATTCTCACACATACTATTAGGGCAATTTATATGGAAATAGGACAAAATATTCACATGGCAGCTAGCCTAAAACCACCCCCAGATTCTTATGAATAAGGCTTAATAATTTCCCAGTTCAGAAGAGTTCATGGCAACAAGGAGAAACACAACCAGCCATTCTGAACATCTCTGGTTTGAACTGGTCCGCCTCTATATCAAAATCACAGCCCCAGCTCAATCCCTAGAGTACTTTGGAGCAGCAGATGATAAAATGTTTTTCAAGCTATTTCTCAGTTGCATGACTGAGGTTTGTTTGGAGGAAATCTGCATGATGAAGTCTCGACAGCCCTGCTCAAGCTCCCTCGGCATTTTGGTGGATTTTTATTTTAAAACCGTTGACAGTTCAATCTCCATAAATACTTCGGCTGTTTAAAAAAGATGCTGTATGATTTTTAAAATGAGTGGTTTAAACTACTGTATGAAATGCAGGATTCAAATACACAAATGTATATATAAAATGGATCTAGTCTGGTAAGTGATATGAACTTCCATGAGAAGAGCCCTGAAGTTCTATAGTGTATGTAATCACCCTACATAAAAATCCTCTGAACCCAGGTGACAATCCCCTGCAAAGATGTGCAACAGGGTCACAACAAGAACAGGAGTACTTGTGGCACCTTAGAGACTAACAAATTTATTTGAGCATAAGCTTTCGTGGGCTACAGCCCACTTCATCGGATGCATAGAATGAAACATATATTGAGGAGATATATATACACATACAGAGAGCATGAAAAGGTGGGAGTTGTCTTACCAACTCTGATTAAGTAAGAGAAAAAACTTTTGAAGTGATAATCAAGATAGCCCAGTACAGACAGTTTGATAAGAAGTGTGAGAATACTTACATGGGGAGATAGATTCAATGTTTGTAATGGCTCAGCCATTCCCAGTCTCTATTCAAGCCTAAGTTGATTGTATCTAGTTTGCATATCAATTGAAGTTCAGCAGTTTCTCCTTGGAGTCTGTTTTTGAAGCTTTTCTGTTGCAAAATTGCCACCCTCAGGTCTTTTTACTGAGTGACCAGACAGGTTAAAGTGTTCTCCTACTGGTTTTTGAATGTTATGATTCCTGATGTCAGATTTGTGTCCGTTTATTCTTTTGCGTAGAGACTGTCCGGTTTGGCCAATGTACATGGCAGAGGGGCATTGCTGGCATATATCACATTGGTAGGGTCACAATGAAATGCATCACCAACTGTGTTTCCTTCCCTTGACCTGGTGTCAGAAGCAGTTCTTAGGCTCAGATGATGGCAAGAATAGAGCTAACACGGTGCTATCTACCCTAAAGGAGTGGAGAGGAGGAGGGGCCATGGCCCACCCAATTCCTCACACTTGCCATACTGCAGAGGGGAGCATAGCCTGTATCCTGGTAAGAAGGGTTGCAGAGGCCACATCCCCAGCTTTGCTCCAAGCATCACTGTGCTCTGCACTGATACTTGTCCCCATAGAGACACAATACAGCCCCTATGTGACACTGAGTAATGGCAGAACACAACAGCGGCGTTCTTACATCCTTGGAAGTGATGCATCTTGTGAGTTAGGGACCTTAAATAACAAATCAAGCTCCTTTAACTTAACTGGGAATTGATTTACTCTTTATGTCCAGGCAGAGAAAATATAGGCATTGGAAAGACTCTGCATGTCATAAAATATCTATGCTATTGACTGAGCAACTTCTTAAAATAAAATTAATAATTAAACACGGAACTGCACTCTCTCGCTCTCTCTGTATACGTATCACTGAATGTTAGGATGCAGTAAGAGATCAAAGAGTTGTGTACAATTAACAATCATTAAAACATTGTCTGGTTTAAATAAACACACACACACACACACACACACAGTGACAGATTTTTGTCACAAATTTCCTGAAGGTGTTAGTTGATTAGGCTGATGCTTTAGGATTTTTTTTTAGGGAGGAGATGACGAAGCACACCAACGGGTTTAAGATTTAAAGCTTTATTAATAAAATAATAAAATACGGCAGAGAGTGCTGGGAACGCTTCCACGTTACTCAGGGGAAGAAAGAAAGCATGAGAGCCCCAAGCCCTAACCCACTTTTATACTTATATATGCACTACCCAAGACTGGCCAGGCATGGGTGTAACATAAGAAGATGGTGAGGGGTGGATGGGAGTTTTTGCCCAGGGCCCAGATTGTTCGGGGAATTTGCTGTAATTTTTGGATTGCTTTAGTTTTTGGGAGGGTTTTGAATTGCTTTAGATTTTGGTTTTTTTTGGGGGGTGGGGAGGGTGTTGTTCTTTAGGGCTTTTTTTTTTTTTTTTTTTTTACCAGTTTTAACTGGCTTGCTGTGGCTTTTTTGGCTGCCCAAAACACACCGGCTTTGGAGATTTTTTGTTTTGTTTTGATTGTTGCAGTTTTATTTGCTTTGTTTTTGCTGCTTTTTTTACTTTTTTTTTTTTTTTAGGCTTTTTTTTTTTTTTTTTTTTTTTTTAAACATGACTAGGCAGCTGTAAATTTTTTGTTTGTAGACCTTTTTTGAGCCCATGACCTTGGGCTGGGGCCAGCGTTTTATTTTTACATGGAGCTAGCTAAAGTGCCGAGTTAACCCGTTTTTTCCCCCCCACACCCTTTTTTTTGGCCTTTTGTACTCCTGCAAAGGAATTTTTTATTTCCCGCTTTGGTCCTCCCCAAAATGCTTTGCGATGCTTACAACAGCACTAGCCACATACAATGCTGATTTGCCTTCCCTGGGGACTCCCTGTTGCCTGCCTGCTTGTTTGGGCCTGATCCTGTTTTTTTTTGTTGAACCGTTTTTTTCCATGGGCACAGGCTTTGTTCCACTAACAATTTAGCAAGGAGGGTGAGCTCCATAACTAGCCCCCTCCCTTCCCTCCTGGTCCGCTATAGGGGTGCAACAAGGTTCCACCCAAAATTGAGGATTCTCACAAAGGGAGAGACTAAAGCCTTTACAAGGGTCACCCGAATCATCCCCTGTGAGGCTCGCCACCTGGTCCGAACGCACGGCCAATTGATGTTTTAACTGTTTTTGTTTGTTTGTTTGTATGGCAAGCACACTGCCATTGTGATGTATGCTGAGCACAGATAGTCAAGTTTTTGACGAGTTCCTGAAGGATCAGTACCTGCTTAGCCAGTGCTTCCAGGTGGGTGCATTCTGCCTTTTCCACCTGGAAGTTCTGTTTTAAGACTTGCAACTTGTCCTGGGCATAGGCCTGGGTTGCCGCCTGGTTAGTGATCTGCGCTTTCAGTTGCTCAATTTCTGCCCCCACCTCTTCCCTTTTTCCCAACTTTTTTTTTTTGTCCTGACAACATTTGATACCACATGGCTGCTGCAGTCCAAATTAATTCCACAGCTGCCCCTAGGTTTTTGCCCTTTTGCTTTTTATACTCAGCATATAGCTTTAACAAATTTTGCCAAGAATGCACACTGCTTGGAAGCTCCGTCACAGAACCCCAGGGATTGTATCCCAACTTGGGGAGAGCCCTTTTCAGCTGGGAGAGGTTTTTACTCCCCACTTTGAAAGAGGCGGCAGGGTTCCGACCCTCTTTGCTGCCTCTCCCGGGGCTCAGGCATCAGGTCCACCTGCTTCCCGTGACGCCAGCTGACCAAGCAACCGGACTACCGCGTCCGTGCTTATGAATGCCTGTAAGTCTAGGCTTGAACCCATTGCTGATGCCATCGCCCACGACTGTGGGACTTCCAAGTCCGCAGCTGTACCCCTCTGTTTCCCGAACATGATGTCACAGTTCATTACTACAACTTTTTAAAGTCTGTTAATTACTTGAGATTTGACATTGCTTACACCAGCACCGGCTTCCAATGTTATCCCACTGAGCCAGAGGGAGAGACTGTAAGCCTCCTTCTGTACTTCTCGGCATCTACCACTGAGAGCCCATACACCAAATGCAAAAACCCTCCCGGGGCAGAGCGAGAAACCGTAAGTTCTCCTCTTCCACTCAGCCCTTCTACGACGGAGGGTGTACAGACCGAGGATTCTCTTCTGGAGTGAGGATCTTTAAGTCCTCCTCCTAGTACCCGGCACTGCGGGTTGATCCACCAGCACCCTTCCACTGCCGACCGTGGTGGAGAGTGGAATGCTAAACCCCTCTCCAGTTCTCAGCTATGCTACAACTGAGGGTGGGGCACACCTGTAATTATAAATCCTCAACATGAAATACCAACAGTGCTGGGTAGAGCAAACTTGAAATATCAAGGGCAGCACAGTTGGTGCGCTCCGCAGGGCTCCCCGCCTCTGCAATTCTCCACCAAAACTGTGACAGATTGTTAGCAATTTGCCTGAAGGTGTCAGTTGATCAGGCTGATGCCTTAGGATTTTTTTTAGGGAGGAGATGGTGAAGCACACCAAAGGGTCTAAGTTTTAAAGCTTTATTAATAAAATAATAAAACACAGCAGAGAGTGCTGGGAATGCTTCCACGTTACTCAGGGGAAGAAAGAAAGCATTAGAGCCCCAAGCCCTAACCCACTTTCATACTTACACACGCACTACCCAAGACTGGCCAGGCTTGGGTGTAAAGTAAGAAGAGGAGGAGGAGGGATGGACGGGAGTTCTTGCCCTGGGCCCAGGTTGTCCGGGGAATCCGCTGTAATCTCCGACCTGCTCCAGCTCTCGGGAGGGTTTTTAACTTCTGGTTTTTTTGGGGGGTATCATTGTTTAGGGCCCTCTGTGCCTGGTGCTTTTTGTACCAGTCCCAATTGGCTTGCTGTGGCCTTTTCAGCTGCCCAAAACACACCGGCTCCGGAGAATTTGTTTTCCCTTTTGTTGGTTTTTACTGTTGCCGCCTTATTTGCTTTGTTTTACTGCTATTTTTGCAGCTTTGCTTTACTTTTTTTTTTTTTTTTAACAACTGAGCAGCTGTAAATTTTTTGTTTGTAAATTTTTTATTAAGCCCATAACCTTGGGCTGGGACCAGCATTTTATTTTTACACAAAACTAGCTAAAGTGCCCAGTTAATCCATTTTTTGTTTCTCTTTCCCCAAGGAATCAATTTTGAAGCACTTAGGGATGGTCCACACTAACCCCCCCACTTCGAACTAAGATACACAACTTCAGCTACGGTATTCAGTAGCTGAAGTCGAACTATCTTAGTTCGAACTTACCGCGGGTCCACACGCGGCAGGCAGGCTCCCCCATCGACTCCACGTACTCCTCTCACTGAGCAGGAGTACCGGTGTTGACGGCGAGCACTTCCGGGATCAATCCCAGAAGATCGATTGCTTACCGCTGTACCCGGAGGTAAGTATAGAGGTAAGCACCCTTAGAGGAGAAGAAAGTGATCAGGAACAGTCAGCATGGATTCACCGAGGTCAAGTCATACATGACTAATCTAATTGCCTTCTATGATGAGAAAACTGGCTCTGTGGATGAGGGGAAAGCAGTGGACGTGCTATACCTTCACTTTAGCAAAGCTTTTGATATGGTCTCCCACAGTATTCTTGCCAACAAGTTAAAGAAATTTGGGCTGGATGAATGGGCTATAAGGTGGATAGAAAGCTGGCTAAATCATCAGGCTCAATGGGTAGTGATCAATGGCTCCATATCGAGTTGGCAGCTGGTATCAAGTGGAGTGCCCCAAGGGTCGGTCCTGGGGCTGGTTTTGTTCAAGATCTTCATTAATGATCTGGAGGATGGCATGGACTGCACCCTCAGCAAGTTTGCAGATGACACTAAACTGGGAGGAGTGGTAGATATGCTGGAGGGTAGGAATAGGATACACAGGGACCTAGACAAATTGGAGGATTGGGCCAAAATAAATCTGATGAGGTTCAACAAGGACAAGTGCAGAGTCCTGCACTTAGGATGGAAGAATCCCATGCACTGCTACAGACTAGGGACTGAGTGGCTAGGCAGCAGTTCTGTAGAAAAGGACCTAGGGGTTACAATGGATGAAAAGCTGGATATGAGTCAACAGTGTGCCCTTGTTGCCAAGAAGGCTAACAGCAATTTGGGCTGTATAAGTAGGAGCATTGCCAGCAGATCGAGGGACGTGATCGTTCCCCTCTATTTGGCATTAGTGAGGCCTCATCTGGAGTACTGTGTCCAGTTTTGGGCCCCACACTACAAGAAGGATGTGGAAAAATTGGAAAGAGTCCAGCGGAGGGCAACAAAAATGATTAGGGGGCTGCAGCACAGGACTTATGAGGAGAGGTTGAGGGAACTGGGATTATTTAGTCTGCAGAAGAGAAGAATGAGAGGGGATTTGATAGCCGCTTTCAACTACCTGAAAGGGGGTTCCAAAGAGGATGGATCTAGACTGTTCTCAGTGGTACCAGTTTGTACCAGTTCTTGAGAACGAAGAATAATGATCTCAAGTTGCAGTGGGGAGATTTAGGTTGGATATTGGCGGGGAAGGGGGGAGACTCACTAGAATGGGTTACCTAGGGAGGTTGTGGAATCTTAAAATCATAGAATATGAGGGTTGGAAGGGACCTCAGGAGGTCATCTAGTCCAACCCCCTGCTCTAAGGAATCTCCATCCTTAGAGGTTTTTAAGGTCAGGCTTAACAAAGCCCTGGCTGGCATGATTTAGTTGGGGATTGGTCCTGCTTTGAGCAGGGAGTTGGACTGGATGACCTCCTAAGGTCCCTTCCAACCCTCATATTCTATGATTCTATAAATTCAACTGTGTATGAGAAATCCCTATGTGCTATTCTCCTTTTCGTAGCCTCTGTCCATCAGCCAATCTGTCTTTAAACTGTACGTTCCTAATGGCAGGGACCATCTCTTCTTGAATGTCGAGAAAGCATCTAGGACATCATGGGGCAGATCCCCAACTGATGTTAACTGTCCTAGTTTCATTGACTGGGGTCCAGGAAGGATCTGACACACAGAAATTATGCCAGCTCTATCCGAGAATCAAGCCCCCAAACAAAAAACTGACTTCAATATAACTTACACCACCTGAGGATCTGTCCTGTGAAGCACAAAATAAATAGGCCTTAATCCTGCTTCCATTGAAGAGAATGGAAAAATGGAGCAGAATCAGATCCATAATGAATAATAAACATTTTCATTTCCTCTTTCTCCTTTCAGACTTAAGGCAATGTGATGTTCTTAGTAATATATGCAATAATTTTAAAGACAATATTTCATACAATTTAAGTATTAAAATGTGCTAAAGCATTTCCTTTTAGGCTATATTTGCGCTCAACTATAGATCTGATGGCAGCCATATGAAACACTGTATTCTAGCTTTAAAAGGTATCAAATTGCAGGATCAAATCCATAACCATTTGAAAAAGGATTTTTCCATGCAAGACCCTCAGCTAGAAAAAGCAAGGACGCTACACGGTCTTGTGATTTATTTGTTTCTTTCCCCACTGGAATATTTGAAATCTTGCAGCTTGTGAATTTGAACTGTAAGCCTTCAAACTAATCATTCATGTAACTCAAGGTCAGTACTCAAGTATCTCTCTTTGCCTCTTAGGCCTGGTCTACACTAGGCGTTTATGTCGAAGTTAGCGCCGTTACATCGAATTAACCCTGCACCCGTCCACACCGCGAAGGTATTTAGTTCGACATAGAGGTCTCTTTAATTCGACTTCTGTACTCCTCCCCGACGAGGGGAGTAGCGCTAAATTCGACATGGCCATGTCGAATTAGGCTAGGTGTGGATGGAAATCGACGCTAATAGCTCCAGGAGCTATCCCACAGTGCACCACTCTGTTGACGCTCTGGACAGCAGTAAGAGCTCGGATGTTCTGAACTGCCACACAGGAAAAGCCCCGGGAAAATTTGAATTTGAATTCCTTTTCCTGTCTGGCCAGTTTGAATCTCATTTCCTGTCTGGACATCGTGGCGAGCTCAGCAGCACTGGCAATGATGCAGAGCTCTCCAGCACTGATGGCAGTGCAATCTCAGAATAGAAAGAGGGCCCCAGCATGGACTGATCGGGAAGTCTTGGATCTCATCGCTGTGTGGGGCGATGAGTCCGTGCTTTCCGAGCTGCGATCCAAAAGACGGAATGCAAAGATCTATGAGAAGATCTCTAAAGACATGGCAGAGAGAGGATACAGCCGGGATGTAACACAGTGCCGCGTGAAAATCAAGGAGCTGAGGCAAGGCTACCAGAAGACCAAAGAGGCAAACGGACGCTCCGGATCCCATCCCCAGACATCCCGTTTCTACGAGGCACTGCATTCCATCCTCGGTGCGGCCGCCACCACTACCCCACCACTGACTGTGGACTCTGAGGATGGGATAGTGTCCACGGCCGGATCCTCGCACATGTTACCGGACGGGGAAGATGAGGAAGGAGATGAGGAGGACGAGGCAGTCGACAGCGCTCACAACGCTGATTTCCCCGACAGCCAGGATCTCTTCATCACCCTTACAGAGATCCCCTACCAACCCTCCCCAGCCGTTACCCCGGACACAGAATCTGGTGAAGGATCATCCAGTAAGTGTTGTAAACATCTAAACATTTATTTGTAACAGAACATGATTATTAACAATTTAAAAAATGGGTTTCTCATGATTAGTTTGATTAACTTAACGGTTCAGTCATGGGCAGTGCAACTATTTGAAAAAAATCTAGCAATGTCCGGTTTTGCATGATTGTCCTGCCCAAGCCGCTCTACTGTTTAGTCCCTGCTACTGCAGCTACAGTAAGATGCGGTCTATATGTCCGGGGATGGAGCAGAAATCCTCCTGGGACATCTCAAGGAAGCTCTCCTGCAGGTAATTTGAAATCCGCTGCATTAGGTTCTTGGGGAGAGCGGCCTTATTGGGTCCTCCGTAGTAGGACACGTTGCCGCGCCACGAGACTAGCAAGTACTCCGGAATCATTGCTTGGCACAGCATGGCGGCATACGGCCCTGGTCTTTGAAGGCTTTCCCGGAGCATTCTCTGTCTGTCGCTCTCAGAGATCCTCATGAGGGTGATGTCGCTCATGATGACCTGCTTTGAATGAGGTAGGGGAATGTTAGTGTTGGGACTGCTTTACCGTTCCTTTACAGAACTGTAACCGCTGGTTTGCAGCCACGCGGTGGAGGCGGGAGAGGGTCAGCCGAAAGGGATCGTTCCCGGGGACAGCCGCGAGGGTGTGGGACAGGAGCAGACTTCCTGCTTGCCGGATTGCTGGCAGCAGGGACCGACATTGATTTCAATGTGAAATGAGGCCATTGCTAATATTAAAGTTTTAAGCTGCCACGAATCTACGGCTTACCATGTCTGCGTGCAAGAGCAATTCCGTTGTCCTGACAGGGTTCTCAAAAGTGCTCTGCAAAACCCCAGACACTGAATGCGAAGGCCGAGAATTCGACCTTGTGCTGAGTGCGCATGTGATAGGTGCTGTGCATGGTCCTGTTCACAGAGAAAGACTATGTTCTTTGTTCACAACTACATTTATCTTTCTGAGGAATTCACTCCCTTTTTCCCATTCCCACAGCCCCATCTGCGACTGTCTCACAACCTAGCCTGTCATCACACTCCCAGAGGCTAGGGAGGATTAGGCATAAGAAGAAGAGGACACGGGAGGACATGTTCTCAGAGCTTATAGCCTGCTCCCGAGCCCAGGCAGCACAGCAGACCCAGTGGCGGGAGAACTTGTCCCAAATGCACCAAGCCAACATGGATCGGGAGGAGAGGTGGCGTCAGGAAGACCAGCAGGCGACTCAAACCCTGCTTGGACTACTGAGGGAGCAAACGGACACGCTCCGGCGCCTTGTGGATGTTCTGCAGGAACGGAGGCAGGAGGACAGAGCCCCGCTGCAGTCCATCTCTAACCGCCCTCCCCCGCCACCAAGTCCCATACTCCCTTCACCCAAAGTGCACAGAAGGAGAGGCGGCAGAGTCCCTGCTAACTCTCACTCCACCCCTGCAGAGAGCTCGAGCAGCAGAAGGCTCTCATTCCCCAAAGTTTGACAAGTTCTTTCCTTCCCGCCTGACACAAGCCCCCGTCCAAGTTTCACTTCCCAGTCCCATGTGTAGTTGATAATAAAAAATATGTTTCTGTTAACTACTGTTTCCATCATGTTCTTTTGGAGGAGGGGGGGGAAAGGGGGTTGGTAATTGGACAGGACAGTCACCTTTGGCAGGGTACATAGTCGGGGGCAGGCACAGCAGCAGGGCACATACATAGTGCAGTGATGCAGTGACTACTTACCCTGGTTAGTCTGGGAGGTTCTTTTCATGTTATGTGGTGGGGGGTGGGTTGCTCTGTGACTTTGTGTCAGGGGAGGGCAGTTAGAGATCTTAAGCGGCGGTCCTTAGGCAGGATCACAGAGCCACACAGCAGGGGATCTGTAACCGTCCCACCCCTGCCACAAACTCACATAGACCCCCCATACACACAGTCCGTATCAGGAGGGGTGACAGGCTCCGTTGAAAGAACCATCCCACCGCAGCGGAGCCTGTCAGTCCTTGAGTTTAGAAGCTGCATTCGCGCGACTACACTACACCCGCTCCGCACCACAGTCTGCGTCCCAGTTTTAAAAAATTCCCGCGAAAACAGTATTAAAGAAAACGGTGTGCTTTAACAAAGTAGAACTATTTTTATTTTGAAACGTGTGTTGGAAGTGGGGTGAAGGCTTCTCTGTACACAAAATTAGAAAGTCACAGGTTACCCTGCTCACTCAGGAACTTTGCTTTCAAAGCCTCCCGGATGCACAGCGCTTCCCGCTGGTCTCTTCTAATCGCCTGGCTGTCTGGCTGTGAGTAATCAGCAGCCAGGCTAATTTCCTCAACCTCCCACCCCGCCATAAAGGTCTCCCCCTTGCTCTCACAGAGATTGTGGAGCACACAGCAAGCTGCTATAACAATGGGGATATTGGTTTCGCTGAGATCACAGCGAGTCAGCAAGCTTCTCCATCTCCCCTTGAGACGTCCAAAAGCACACTCCACCACCATTCTGCACTTGCTCAGCCGGTAGTTGAAGAGTTCTTTTTCAGTGTCCAGGGCACCTGTATAGGGCTTCATGAGCCAGGGCATTAGCGGGTAGGCTGGGTCCCCGAGGATGACTATAGGCATCTCCACATCCCCAACAGTTATTTTGTGGTCCGGGAAGTAAATACCTTGCTGCAGCCGTCTAAACAGACCAGAGTTCCTGAAAACACGAGCGTCATGAACCTTGCCCGGCCATCCGACATTGATGTTGGTAAAACGTCCCCTGTGGTCCACCAGTGCTTGCAGCACCATGGAAAAGTAGCCCTTTCTGTTAATGTACTGGCTGGCCTGGTGGTCCGGTGCCAGGATAGGGATGTGAGTTCCATCTATGGCCCCACCGCAGTTTGGGAATCCCATCGCTGCGAAGCCATCTATGATCGCCTCCAAGTTTCCCAGGGTCACTACCTTTGGCAGCAGTACATCAACGATTGCCTTGGCTACTTGCATCACAACAACCCCCACGGTAGATTTGCCCACCCCAAATTGGCTCGCGACTGACCGGTAGCTGTCAGGCGTTGCAAGCTTCCAGAGGGCTATGGCCACTCGCTTCTGGACAGTCAGGGCTGGTCGCATCCGGGTGTCATTGCGCTTCAGGGCAGGGGACAGCAACTCACAAAGTTCAAGGAAAGTTCCCTTCCGCATGCGGAAGTTTCGCAGCCACTGTGATTCATCCCAGACCTGCAGCACTATGCGGTCCCACCACTCAGTGCTTGTTTCCCGTGCCCAGAATCGCCGTTTCACAGCATCAACATGACCCATTGCCACCGTGATGTCCTCGGCGCTGGGTCCCCTGCTTTCTGAGAGGTCTGTGCTACTCTCAGACTTCAGGCCATCACCGCGTTGACGTAGCCTCCTCGCCTGACTTTTCTGCATCTGCCTCAGGGCAACCTGTATGATAAGCTGCGAGGCGTTGAGAGCGGCCACAACTGCAGCGATGGTTGCAGCGGGCTCCATGCTCACAGTGCTGTGGCGTCCGCGCTGTCAATGACTTGAAAAGTGCGCGAAATGATTTCCCGCCGGCGCTTTCAGGGAGGGAGGGAGGGCGGGAGTGATGGACGGATGACGACAGTTACCCAAAAGCACCCTGGCCCCTTTTTTTTTTACCCAGAAGGCATTTGCGGCTCCACCCAGAATTCCAATGGGCGGCGGGGACTCCGGGAACTGTGGGATAGCTGCCCTCAGTGCACCGCTTCCAATGTCGACGCTTTCCCCGTTAGTGTGGACTCACAAAGTCGAATTACTGTCCTTAGTGTGGACACACACGTTCGACTTTGCAATATCGATTCCAAATATTCGATTTAAGTAAAATCGAACTACTCTCGTAGTGTAGACAAGGCCTTAGATACTTGCTAGTAGCATCTTTCCTTGACACTGTCATGCAATTAGATGAGATTGTCTTTATACTTTTTGACATGAGATTTATATAATTCATGAGAAGAGGAAAGGAAGGTTTCCATCAGAACAATATTCTTTTGGTGTCTGACTTTTCTCACCATAACCTCCTTCAGAAAAATTGAACCCAGTAATTTTTAAAAGTTACTGACTTTGATAGACTTTTAAACACAATTATTTTATGTCTGTTTATCCACAAAGAAGAACCACTGACAGTTATGGTATAATAGTGAGTCACAATGATTTATATCTATGGATTAAAGTGTCACATTTGAAAAATAGTAGTTTAAATCATGTATTTATGTCAGACTTTGAAAACCAAGGTGGAGATATGCCAACTAAATGTACGAAAGTCAAATGAAGCTATCCATACATTTTTGCTATGTTACAAAAAAGCATGCACTAAATTGCTCTGTTCAGAAACTTTTCTGAATTTTATAATATTTTATTCAAATATACGGCTCTGACAAAGAGATGTAATAGGCCTAATTTTGATTTCCTTTGCACTGTGTATATCCACTGACATAAACTGAGTTACTTCTGATTTTTCAGCCGTGTGAGATCAACATTAAGTCACACAGTTAATTTGCATTAGTAAGTACAGTAATTCCTCACTTAACGTTGTAGTTATGTTCCTGAAAAATGCTACTTTAAGCAAAACGATGTTAAGCAAATCCAATTTCCCCATAAGAATTAATGTAGAAAGGGGGGTGTTAGGTTCCAGGGAAATTTTTTTCGCCAGACAAAAGACATCTCATATATATGTCACACACACACACACACAAAATAAGTTTTAAACAAACTATTTAATACTGTACACAGCAATGATGAGTGTGAAGCTTGGTTGAGGTGGTGGAGTCAGAGGGTGGGATATTTCCCAGGGGATGCCTTGCTGCTAAATGATGAACTAACACTCGGCTAAGCCCTCAAGGGTTAACACACTGTTGTTAATGTAGCCACACCCTCTACAAGGCAGCACGAATAGAGGGAGGAGACACAACAGACACATGGCAGTGGCTGCAAACATTCCCTGCAGAAACTGAATGTGATGATGAACCCACATTATCCCACTGGAGTGCACCACTCCCTCCACTTTCCAAAGTGCCGTGCGTGCGTGTGTGTGTGAGAGAGACACACACACACACGAAAGAGAGAGAGAGAGACACACACACACGTGCATTGCCCCTTTAAGTATGCTGACCCCGCTCTAAGTACACTGCCTTTTAAAGTAGATGAGCAGTTTTA
Organism: Trachemys scripta elegans; assembly: GCF_013100865.1. NCBI lineage: Eukaryota > Metazoa > Chordata > Testudines > Emydidae > Trachemys > Trachemys scripta. The sequence goes on from NC_048310.1 coordinate 10,603,311, forward strand.
GACAGCAGCTGCAGCCAGCAAGCTCTCCCCGTCCTGAGCCCTGTCGTGTCCCCCCATGCTCTGTGGAGATGGGGTACAGGAGCCGGGGGCAGGAGCGGGGGTAGCAGGACACCCTGACATCAGCACCCCTCTACCTCCCACTGCCCCCCCACAGCAAGCAGGAGGCTCCCGGGAGCAGCTCCAAGGCAAAGAGCAGGAGCAGCAGAAAGCATTGGGGGGAGGGACACCTGAACTGCCTGGCAATTCATAGCCCGCTGGGCAGCTGCTGCACAGGGAACTTAGGGGAGCTGATAGGGGAACTGCCGGCCAACCCTGCTTTCAAGCCCCCACCAGCTAGCTCCAATGGGCTGTTTTTTCTGCAAGCAGTGGGACAAAGCAGGTGGCTGCCAAACAACGTTATTAGGGAGCATTGCACAACTTTAAAGGAGCACGTTCCCTAATTGATCAGCAGTGTAACAACGAAACAACGTTAACCAGGACAACGTTAAGTGAGGAGTTACTGTAGAGGGCAGTAAATTTTAAAAGAATTTCTCAATAATTTTGAGCACGCTTTCCTGGCAGAAAATCTCCCAATTAAGAAAGAGTAAAAACAAATGAAGGAAAATAAACCCAAGAAAGTGTCAGCAAGATGTGTTTATTCATAGTAGGAAGAGGTTTTTTTTTTCCAGTAGCCAATCAATGACGACGTGGTAATGTTGCCAAAAGGCAGAAAAAAGCAGCTGTCAACAATCCAGCTTGGTGTGACATGTTACTGTGTGGTGTCATCGCCTAAAGTAAGCACTAAAGAAGATGTTGACCTCCTTATTTTCTGCTATATGCATGATGCCAAACAAACACATTTCTCAATTCTAGTTTTCTGGCATGAGAATTTTAGTTAATAAAGCTCCACCCAACTTCCCTCATGCCCCTGCAAACCTTATGGCCCTGTGGGGACTATCGTATCTTGCTATGTTGAAGACTCAAGGACTAGGAACGGCTTAATTCCTTGAGAGGATTTCATTTGAGAGTGGGAAATGTCAGCTTCCACTGAAAAATAACAGATGCACTATAATTTTACTAAGATATTTCAGTATGGAAAAGCAACTCGTGTGTTTCAGCTTGCATTTGCATTAAACAAATTAGGTTTAGGTTGGACGTTAGGAAAAAGTTCCTAACTGTCAGGGTGGTTAAACACTGGAATAAATTGCCTAGGGAGGTTGTGGAATCTCCATCTCTGGAGATATGTAAGAGTAGGTTAGATAAATGTCTATCAGGGATGGTCTAGACAGTATTTGGTCCTGCCATGAGGGCAGGGGACTAGACTCTATGACCTCTCGAGGTCCTTTCCAGTCCTAGAATCTATGAATCTATGAAATAAGCAGCTTTTGCCAATAAGCAACATTAGCATTACATTACTGACCTCCATACAACACTAAGGTTACTCCCTCGGTCTCATGTACCATGAAATATCCCCATCTCCTAAGTCCATTCAGCTACGCTATTGAATCAAACTCACTCACAGGAAATAAAATGGCTGCTCATAAATGATCTTAACTGGAAGTTGAGATTGTGCAGCACCTCTCAGTTTCAGGCCCCAAACAAATAATACAGTAGGCTTATTTTATTCCACTCACTGCCAAAGATTTTACTGTGCTTTAAAACGCTAAGCATCCTTCAGTCTTTCAGATCATGATGGAGCTTGTTTTTACTCATGATAAGTGATGATTACAAAATGATTACTGTTATGATGGTGAACTATGATGCTAAAGCACTTGCATCTTTTGCATTGAACTTGTGCAAAGAAATATAACATGGCATGAGAGTTGCTAACAGAATATGTAAGTTCCCTATGTCAGCCTGAGTGGAATACATGCATCATGATGCCTACAGTACCGTGTCTGCCAAAATTCTCTTTTTCCACCACTTGGATAATGATTCTGCTGATGGCACTGAAGCCTGAAACAGATATTAATGCTGGAAGCAACATTCACACCTAGCTTCTAAGCTAAACAAAATGAAAGTGCTGACATTCTTCTCTTAGTCACAGTCTATAAATTGGGACTTTCTTTTGTAAAATTAGCAGACAGTGGATGATACACATAGTGCTGCTAGAGTTTCCCGTCTAATTTATCACTCCTAATGTCAGTTTGTAATATCACTTATTGCAGCCCATTTATGAAACAACCCTGCTATGCTAATCCCAGCAGGGTGCTTAAAAGAATTAGAAGAAAAAATTCCAAATGTTCTACCTGCATTTTACTTTATGGAATCTAGTGTATGAATCTGCATATTGTGCTTCCTCTACATAGAGCCACACTTTTCTAGTTTTAACAACAATCCCCAAGAGAGCAGAAAAAAAGGTTGGACCATGAATAATTTAATAGGATTTGAAATATTATTATAGCTTCTTTTGAAAATACTGTTTTTATACAAGGTATTGTGCATTGGGCAAAACACGCCTCCGCACAATATCCTGTAGTAGGCACATGACATTCCATTGTGCCTTGATGGAAATCCAGTGAAACGGTATTGGTGCACAATATGCTAGAATCTCAGTGAAAATAAACATGAAAACAAATATGTTCACAATTTGATCATATTTTACATAAAGGTTACATTTATACATAGTTTATAAAGGGTTAATAAGTATTAATAGATGCTATAAACAGTAGTAGCATGTATTATAGCTGGCAATTAGCAAATTAGTTGAACATGTTATAGATGCTTATAACCTGGTGACCTCTTGTAGTCTATAATAAATAATAATTTATTTATTACTTATTATTTATTACTTATTTATTAACCATTTATAAGCTATTTATATATGGAACATTAATATAACCTTAATATAAAGCATGACCCACAATTCTCTTCTCCTGCCCTACTTGTTCAGCCAACTCTACTAAATTGATACTCAGATAAAAAACAAATATAGAGTGATCACCAGTAGAAAGTCAGCATTTACTTGTTGTCTTTTGTTTTAAGTTCAACATAGAGAAACACCTGTCAGTATGTGAGATTATAAATGTTGATTTTAATGGTGACCACTGCAATGTGAATTGTGCTGTAATAACATTAAGTAATCACACCGGCAAATTAATAATTTATGGGTTAGCCATAGATGTGCAATTAAAGCAAAGATTTACTTGAATGTACCGTACTGAAGCAAAGATAAGCATATTTGAATAAGCTGTCCATGTATTATTCTGTGGCATGATTGCACTTTGTATAATGCAATGTCAAAGTGCATTGTAGGTAATTTCCAATTACAGGGATATGAATGATTGTATCTGATATATGTTTATCTTGGACCAGATTCTGATCTCACTTCCATAGATTGTCAAGTATCAGAGGGGTAGCCGTGTTAGTCTGGATCTGTAAAAAGCGACAAAGAGTGCTGTGGCACCTTATAGACTGCATCTGATGAAGTGGGCATTCACCCATGAAAGCTTATGCTCCAATACTTCTGTTGCCACAGGACTCTTTGTCGCTTTTTCCATAAATTGTTTTCACATAACTGTCAATCCATACACTACAGTGAAGTTAATTCTGATTTATACCAGCATAAATGAGATCAACATTAGGTCTTTTGTTCACACTGATATTTATTTCAATTCCATGCTGGCAGTGCTTCCTCCATTTGTAATATGCTAACTAAAAACAACAATGGGAATAAAAAGGCGGTACATGGAATACAAAGCCTACATTGACCTCTTTCTGTTATAACCCATGTCGATACAGCTGCCCCTTCTTGCCTGTGCATCCTTTATACAACTTCTAGGGATGTGGTTTTAACATTTCATCCTCTACAAATTGCCATATAAATTTATGATTCTATAAAAATAAAAAAAAACCCTGCCCAAATGCTGGTATTTTCTGATAAGTCCAGTGGGGGTTTTTTTTGTTGTTGTTTTTTTGCTTTTAGTACTTTACAAATTTACTTTATTCTCAGTACTAAAAATGTAATTGTCTAGTGATGCAAAGAACAGTTACAGAAATAGACACTACCAATGTAAGTTGCTCTGTACTGGACAGTTAATTGTTCATTACTTACAACATATTTAACACCTGACCCCCTGCTACGGCTGCTAATTATGATAGTATGGTTGTTTTTTCTGAGGGGGATTCTGGGAACAGATTTGAGACCACAAATTTATTTCACACAGGCTATCATCAATTCTCTGTGCCATTCAACCACCCTATAGTTTTGCTTCTAAGTGTAAAGTATACAACTTCGTCCCAACTGAAACACCACAAAATTTTTCATGGATCTACAGTACAGCATAGTAAGCATAAAACATTCAAAGAAATATTAAATACAGATACAGCACTCGTCCTATTCCTTTTATGCTGCACTAAAAGCAATTAGAACAACAACAAAAATGGTTCTGCTGAAAGATATCCCATAATTATTACACAAAAAGAGGAGCAAAACATCATTTTCTCTGCAACTCTGAAAATAGAAAACAACTAAATTGTAAATACTGGATGCTGATACGTTATTGAAACATACAAACAAAACCGTTATGCTAAAATGATGCAATATCACAACCATATTGTATAAAAGTAACTGCATGGTTTCTTCACACCCTATTGAAGAGAGAGAGAGAGAGAGAGAGAGAGAGAGAGAGAGAGAGAGAGAATGGCAACAAGTAACTATAAAACATTAGATATCCAGGGTCCAAGCCATTACAACTAGTGTAACTAATATCTCCCATTCTAAAATTTAACATGGAAATGTTTACAGAAAACTAACAAATACTGGAATTCAAAAAGGATTAGTTCATCTGATTTCACCAATTTATATCAAGCAGGCAAACAAAGAAGATTTAAAGTCCTCTGCCCCCATGGAAAACTGCTTTATTCTTTATTTTGCATAATCCTGTACTGTTCTAACATTGCCTTATGTTATCAAGGAATGTTTTCCTGATCAGTCAATTTCCTGTAGCTACATAGCATGTTATATCATTTTCAGTAATGAAACACTTTTTAAACCAGAAAATGAGAACTTCCAGCATAAGTATCTCTGCCACCCAGCAAAATATGTTTTCTTTGCTTTAAATGTTGTCTGCTACGTAAGTAATAAATTTATGTTTTTGTAATAGAACAAGTGAGACCTCCCAAAACAGATGGAGACACTTATTTATGTCCTTAAATTCTGCTTAGACTGTCTGGCTGAAACTGTAAAATAAATAGCCAGGGTGACTTATTTCCAATTTGCATGCTATATCGTCAAGACCCTCAAAGGTATTTAGGCTCCTAATTTCCACTGATTTCCATACCATGAGAATCTGGCCCAATGTCAGTATGAAAGAAACATATAGCCTCCAAAATGGGAGTTAAAGAGAAGAAGAAGGTAACTAACTGCATGCTTGTCCCATGCTAAACAACCCTGTCTATCACACGTGTAAAGTGTGTTTTGCACTGTACTTTACTGGCTGGTCCACATAGAAAATAACATTCTACTACTACTGCCAGCAAATGAAAGTATTCCTTTAGCTCAAGAGGGAGAGACCTGTGCTGTGGTGGTGAATATGTAACCCACACCTCCTGGGTGTGGTGTTCTGTCCCATCTAGTGGCGACGAGAGAGAGAGAGAGAGAGAGAGAGAGAGAGAGATAGACACTCACTCTCTGCTCTATGGCCTAAGCCAGGGGTCGGCAACGTTCAGCACGCGGATCGCCAGGGTAAGCAGCCTAGCGGGCCGGGCCAGTTTATTTACCTGCTGACACGGCAGGTTCGGCCGATCACGGCCCCCACTGGTTACGGTTCGCTGTCCCGGGCCAATGGGGGCGGCGGGAAGCCGCGGCCAGCACATCCCTCGGCCCGCGCCACTTCCCGCCGCCCCCATTGGACCAGGACGGCGAACCGCGGCCAGTGGGAGCCGCGATCGGCTGAACCTGCCATGTCAGCAGGTAAATAAACTGGTCCCGCCCACTAGGGTGCTTACCCTGGCGAGCCACATGCCAAACGTTGCCGACCCCTGGCCTAAGCTAACAGCCAGTTGCGGTAGAGGCTCATGCACTAAGCTCCAGAGGTCCCCGGTTTGATCCTGCCCGCCGGTGACTGGGGTCTGTCAGTGTTACAAATACATATGGTGCTAATCCTCTGGATGACTGACTAAACTTGCTGCTAGCAGCACACAGCTCTGAACTTATATAGGACTTGATTTTGCATGCTGAGTGGACCTTATTGCTTTGATGTCAATGGGAGTGTTCCTGTGAGTAAGGGCTACTCCATGGGAGAAATCCTAACTCCTTTGAAGCTAATAGGAATTGACTTCAATAGGGCCATGATTTCACCCAATGGCAGTAAGGATTGTAGAATTATGTCCACTAGAGGGGCCAACAAAGCAGGATTGCACTTGCTGGGTGGGTGTGGCTATGGTATTTCCTCCACCTGTAAATTATTTAGCAGTGGGGGAAAAAGAACAACCAGCATTGTGGCCCTGGGTGTTGGAGCATGTCCCATAACTCTGCATTTGTCTGTGGTACATCTGTGAGATACAGACCTCAATAATCATGCAAACGTGGTATTAATAAAACTACAGATGTGTTTTTGTTCAGTTATTACAAACCTGAGTCTTTACTGAATATTAAAATGTTGTAGCCAGGCTGCTTGAAAATGTATGGATACCTCTTAGTTAGTTATGTTACAAAAAGATAATCAAAGAAATTGCAGGAGGTTTTTGTTCTGTCACCATGGACAAGCAAATGTCAGGAACATAAATCTACTTAGCAATACAACTGTGTTTATGACCCCTAAGAGTATTCTACAAACTCAGAAAAGCTGCATTTACAACTTTACCTTGTTTTAACGTGTGGGCTATTTTCCTTTGTGCTGTATTTAAAAGATATGTTGCTTATTGCAATTTGTACTTTGTACAAAATATTTAATAGAAGTTCAATTTCTGAAATAGACAGATTGTAGCTCTAAGGGTCTTGGGTCAAGAGACAAACCCCTAGGAGTGTCTTCTCTAGACTAGGACTTTTCTCTTTGTAGTCGAGGCAAGTCTAATTCAATTGTAATCCTTATATCAAGAAAACAATCTATGTACACATTCTTGTTTTAGGAAAAGAGCTAATTGTGTAAAGGCGTGTAGGGTGTGTTATCAAAAAGGTAAACCTACATCAAAAAAATCTAGAAATATCCTTCCTGAAATAACTTTTCCAATTACTCTGAAAACTTTGTTCAGAAAACCTGCTAGGAAATGTGTATAGTTGGAAATATTTAAACCCTTTGTTTTTTTCTTAAAATCACTGATTCTCAAACTTTTTGTATTGGTGACCCTTTCACACAGCAAACCTCTGAGTGTGACCATCCCCCCTTATAAATTAAAAACAAGAGCTTTTAATTTAATGGGAGCTTGGGGCTTACAGCCCCCATTCATGGCAGGGTTCGCGACCCCCACATAACCACCTCAGGGTTGCAGCCCTCCAGTTTGAAACCCCTGCTTAAAATCTTGAAATGGCAAATGCCTTAGTGGAATGCATACTTAAAAATATGTTAGCTAAATGCAAACTTCCTAATAATATTGCTATGTAAATTGTAAAATGCATTAAATACCAACATGAAATCTAATGATCTTGCTAAACTAATTACTAATTTAAGAAGATATTTAAGTATAGAATATTTACATTAGTGGGTGGAATAAACTAATGATGGGCAGTGCTCAATAATGCCTCATCCAACTCAGGAAGACACACAGAATCATTCCTCCAAAAATTGTTATAGAGAATTCCCAACTTCTTTAATAAATATATAAGCTAAAGATTTTGTAAGAGTTATTTAATTTCAAGAGACTATTTTGAGAATTATATATATATATATATATAAATATATATATATATATATAAAGAATAGGAATGTTTGGACTTTTTGAAAACATAATTTAATTTCCGGTTGAACTCTAATAAAATTGAAGGAATACCAAGGAAAATGAACTCAATAAATAAGGAGTAAAAACACAAAATGTAAAGATGTTCTAAGAATCTCCCACTACAAAGACAAAGGAACTATAACCATCAAGAAAGAATTACAACCCTAATGCGCATATGTATTAACAAATTACATATTCATAACACAGAGATGGCTCCTAAGGACAACCCCAAAGTCATGGAGCCAATGAAAGGGCAACAACAACAAACTTTGAACCTAAACAAGCTGAAGAGGTGTTTTCTCCTATAATTTCATAGAAATAGGAAGGAGCAGACTAAAAATAAAACAACCCAACACCTCTGAAGTGAGCACCCCAGCACACACATTCTCTGCTACTCTACTTAAACCGTAAGCACTCATCAACTTTTCCTGTCCACCTCTACAAGCAAGCTGCCACAACAGTTAAGAAGAACAGAGAAGCTTCAAGAAACCAATCCAAGGAAATTTCCCCAAGACTTCAACATGGACTGGGGGGAGAAAGTTAACTAAAACACTGCCAAGGGATTAGATTTAAAACTCTAGTCAAGATTTTATTGGAAAATGAAAATGTTTTTATAACTTGAAATATTAACAGCTTCTCTAGTTAATCATCAAGTGATTAGACTATGTATTCCTGGAGAAGAGGTAGAGCTAAACACTGGTAAACAGAGAAACAGTGGGATTTAATTGGATTTAAGATTTTTAATATTGGTTAATTGGTTTGTCTCAAGATAGAAGAAGCCATTGAAGAACTCAGTAACTGATTTAATGTTTTTTTCCAATTTCATCGGATATAGTTAAGATTGCTTACTTTGCCCAGTTATAAACTGGATGGCTATTAATAATAACTGACTGGATTCACCAGTCCTTAAAATTCTCTTGCCCATTTACAAACCTTCTTAGTTATCTAAAGATAGATTAGAATCGACTTTATGATAATTTGGGAAACAAGACCTTGATTGCAATTTACCCAGAGAAAAGTACCCCACCAAAGTGGGCCTACTCTCAAAGGTGTAATCTCTGCTAAAAGATCTTTATTTAGAGATATAGAGAAGAAGCTATAACAGAAGTAATCAGTTTATCATTTGTGTACTGTTATTTGTTTCTATTTTTAATGTTTTCTTTCCCTTCCTTTAATAAGGAAGCAGCCATGGTTAATAACATCTTCTAAGGTAGGTAAAAAACACGTGTCTAAAATAGTTGGAGTCACATTCCTGCATTGATAGTAAGAGAAACAATTAGTAAGAAATGGCTTACTATAGCTTGTGTCTCTATAGTACATAGCTTTAGTAATTTTTAAAATAAATTACTTAGCATTTAACCATCTAAAATTACTCTCTTTCTACCTTACAGAGTTCTCAATTTTTATATCTAAATTCCCCCATACAACCTCCAAGAAAACTGAAAATGGGAGTGTTCTCCTCATACCTTTAGAGTTAGGGTGAAGGATGAGATCTCCAAGCCTGGAGGGAATTCTTCTGGAGGTAGGGGTCTTTTCCCAAGCCCATAGAGAAAGTTGATGAGAAGGGGCTTTGCATGCACAGACTTGAAGTGTACTTATGGCAGAGAGAGTTGTTGAGAGTGAGGAATGCGAGCTGACTTACTAACAGAAAGACACAGAGCATGCTCAAAGATGCTGATCCAGCAAATCACTTACTCATATGCCGTCAAAATCAACAGTGTCCGTATTCCGAGCAGAAAGGGCTATAAGGTCCTGAGCCAAAGTCCCCTGGAGTCGAAGGGAGTGAGAAATACTGTGAAGACTGATGCAAGCGAAGTTACAAGCAGGGACACTGAAACTGACCCCCTTAAAAGAGCCAATGATTTTATTATTGTTGGTTTTTTTGACAGCCCAAACTATTTATCCTTGCTTAGGTTTTATAGGCTACTTCATCACATTAAAAAAGGAGTGAATGAAACATTGTTGATGTGATCAATTCAAGAGGCGTACAAAGTCATACCGTACCATGAATCACTGCATTCTAATGTATCGTGTGATTGGGTATTGGTCTCTTAATCTAGAATGGCTGGAGCTGCACAAAATGAAAAATGTTCACTTCATTCTGTGCACCAGGCAGGGGGGAGACAAGGTCAGAGGTTGTAGAAGGAAACAGAATCCTCTTCAAATCCATCAGCATAAAACCAACAGACAAATGAAACAGTTATGGTCTCTCTTACCTTTGAGCATATGGAGAAAGTTGTTGCTTAGGCAGGTTTCAACCTTTTCTTAAGAAAGTAACTACAAAAACTATCTCACTTCCCTAAAATGCACATAAGTATTGTTTTGTATTGGTGCCACCTCTCCTGACAAAGTAAATTTCTTTCATTGAAGGAAGGATGGAATGACAGATGGAGAGACTGAGGTTTCAGTTCTTTAGGGCAAGGGATGAAATGTTGTATATGTTCATACAATGCCTAGCATCATGAAGCCCACCCTGATTATAGTGTTTAAGGTGCTACTGGAATATAATTGGTAAATAAATACTATCGCTATTAATAATAATGCCATACCCGGATCATTATTCTGATTAGTTTTTGATGAGGATATATAATGTGATTTCATCAATTACTTTGTTCTTTTCTAATTTCCACTTTATTCCACTGTTCATTAGAACTATGCACTCTTTAAAATGGTACTTTTCAGACTGATTAGACTATCAAGTTCAAGCCTGTGTTGTTACTAAATTATTCTCTTATTCTGTCCAGTATCAAGTGATGGGAACTTGCAGTATTTCCTTTAATAGATATTTTCATCAGGACATTGCTGTTGCTATTCAGCCTACATTTTTTTTTTTTTGCTTATTCTCACTTAAGTAATCAGTGTAAGGATCTGTGGGACTAGATCCCAGGTTTGCAGTGCCTGGGGCAACTGGCATTGCCACTGGGAGGCTCCAAGGAGCACTCGGGAGATTAGGCACTGCAGCAAGAGCTGTGTCCAGAGCCAAAGCATCCTGTGGTCTTCTGATTGGCCAATGATCACTATTTAACCCTGGAGGATGCCCTAAGAAGTTGTCTAGGCAACCATGCAAACATCTGGCTTACTGCAATTCCAGACCTCACCTTGCTTTCTGATCTCCACTCTCTGACTCCAGCCTGACTCTGACCCTTGCTCCTGATTCCAGCCTGGGAACTATCTCTGATCTCCCACCCTCACCGGACACTACTGATCCCAGCTCTAGCAATTACTCTGATCCCTGCTTGCAGACTACTACCATGTGGCCATCCTGATGTGTGGCTACCAGCCCAGCCATGACTGCTAAGCCAGATCGCCTACTTCCAGGTCCCTTACAGTGAGGAAGGTATTTCCGAGTAACTAGTGACTGCCCGTGAAAGCTGAGGTCCCAAGGCACAACACAGGTTGCCATGTGAAACCACACTGTCTGCTTCTTTTTCCCCGCAGTTTTCTTTTTCAGGAAAATTGTAGTCACATGCACTTCAAGTATGCCATAAATACTTTATCTTTCTTCCACACATGAGGATTGTAATAACCGATCCCATTGAACCACACTCATTAGGTGCTTTAATTCTTTAACATTTGTTTACTGGGTTGGCCTTTGGGTATGTGTAGTTCTGTGCTGGAGGGGATGGCAAACAGCTCCATGGATCATATTTTCAATACTTAGAATATTGAGAACCAAGGGTCAACTCAGAACTTCATCCAAACAATATAGATGCATTGGCCTCAATCCTCAGCTGCACCAAGTTGATGCTCAGGGCTGCAGAAGAGAGCGGGCATATGGATGGAGATAGAATGGAACTACAGCACCCACTCCAGCTCCCCCAATGTAAGTTACTGCAGTCACAGGGCTGCTCTAAAGCAACCCCACCTGCAGCCAGATGATGAATCAGAGGGAGTTCTGGAGCTCCACCTCACTCCACTACCACCTTTGACACATACCCTAGGCTGAGCAAAATGTAGGGGCAGGGAGCTGGCTACATCGACCTTGCACCACACAAGGATCCGCCTGCCCCAGAACAGAATCTTCAGCTTTCAATCCAGGGGAGCATTGTGACTGCTTTGTGTTACTTCAGCCCCTGAGAGATTTTAATAGCCAAGGTCCTCTCCAGCCTGTTTGGGAATGAAAGAACTTTTCAAAAACAGAAGACATTTGCACCAACGTGGTATTTAGCTAAATATGTCCCATCTCTTCATTTTGATGAAGTGTCTTGTCTGTTGCCTGTACACCTGGCCACTGCCCTCCATCCTAGAGGTTGCAACAGTATGGTAATTTCTGCATTTATCTAATTTGTAAATTGCTGTGATGTACTATAGTAAATAAACATGTTATTCTGCAGAGTTCCCTAAATATCTTTCAATAAATATCTTTCTGCCATAAGAAATACCTTATCTTCTGTGGATCACAGGAAAACTTCAGAGTAACAGCAAATAAAATAGGCAATATAGAAGGACACAAATTGGTCAGCAGAGAAAATTGTACTCTTATGTCCCAGAAGAGGGACACACGGGAAGAAATCCAGACACAAGGAAGAAAATTTGGACTTCAAGATTTTTGTCACCCAGCTCTCGATATATCCCTGTTAGCTATATATGCACAACACTGTTCTCTCTAAGCATGTCACCTACCATGTAATGGCATACCAAGAGGTGTTTGTTCTGGGCCAGCCAGAAGATACTGTCAAACTCTGGAGTTTCATTTCCTAGGAGCCATGGTGAAGAACATATCAGCACTGATATAAATATTATGCTTCCTAAGCAGAGCCAGGGAAACCCTATGAAGGCTCTGTGGCTAAAACCACATAAATTACATTTTGATTTGAATATATAACCCAAATAGAGTAGAACACTTTGATTGACTGCTGGCTCTCTGTGCTCCTGGTGGCTAGCTGGCTATGAGATTTAATTTAGGGCATATCTACACTGCATCTAGGAGGGAGCCCGTGTTCACAGACTTGTGGTAGCAGGGCTTGCATTACCATGCTAAAAATAGCTTTGTAGATGGTGCTTTGATATTGCAGATCAGGCTGGAGCTCGGGTTGTGACGCTCCCCCCAGCCAGGTTTCAGAGCCCAAGCTCTAACATCTACACAGCTATTTGTAGTGCACTCATGTGAGCCTCACCACCAGAAGCGGGTGGACCTTGGATCCAAGGCTCACTCCCAGATACAGTGCAGACATACCCTTAAAGATCAGGGGAGAAATAATTAATATTGTGCTCATCCAAGCCCTGGTTTCTTTGTTCCCATACAGAGAGAAGTCTGATGTTGGATGCTTGGGCGTGGCAGAACATCTAATGCCATATGTGATGAATTTCTGAAGATCCAAACAGGTGGATGCTTTTGTTACACTTCCTGCATTGTCTTTGGAAAAACTGTTTGCCTAAAAGAACTATATATATATTTTTCTAAGGTTGATTAACTAGCTTGTTTTCAGTAAAATGACTTCCCCTTGGGAGAAGATTTAACATTTCTTTAAGGCAATCTTCATCCATTATCATTGATTATGGCTTCATTAAATACGAAAACGAGCGTTTACTCTTTGCAACAGATATCACTTTTTTGCAGAAGTAACTAAACATTTGCCTCTGTGTGCTTTGCTCTGAGGGAGAAGCATGAATTAATAGATACTTTTATACAGTAGTTTGAAAGAAAAAAATTGCATGTGGCAAAGGAACTATAGACACAAGTCACAGGAAAAATACACTCCAGTGACATGGCGAAGAAGCAGCAAGAACAAAAATTCTGACAGAAATCACTGTGGCAATTTTCTTGCACCAAGAGATTAAATGCAATGAAGTATTCACTAACAAAATAAACTGATCAATCAGATGCAACCCTTACCTGTGCATGAATCAATAAGCTAAGAAAGGTGTGGTGGAAGAAAAAACCACAATTCAGTATTAGAATACAGCTAACTGGCTAATAAGCCTTATGATGAAAATTGGTCCGTGGCTGATACAATGGTCTCATTTAGCATGAAATAGCCATAATTGAGGGGGAAACAGCAAACAAAGTACATAAGAATGTATTAAGAGCACTTGAGCTGCAAGAAAGATTTTAAAAAATATTATTATTATTTTAGTAGGGCTTAGTGAGCTGTCTAAAACTGAGAAAACGTTAGAAAAAAAGATATTAGTTACCCTAATGAATATACGGGCCACTATCAATACTTGGCACATGAAGCTTTGAAATGTTAAGTTCCAGCTAACAATGGTAATAGCTCTGCCTTGCTGGCTGGGTTGCCAGTTATCTGGTGAGCAGGTCTTGTACTGGCTTCTTCAAATAACTTTAAACCTTTCCTCACAGTGTAATGGGATATCTCAAAGATTACATTCAAGTTTTCACACAACAGCTTTTGCTCACACGGTAAATTGACAAACATACAGAAAACTTGCTGAAAGTGGCATTCCCAGCTTCCCCATTTATCAAGCAGATTTTTGTTAAAGGGCCATTCTATAACCTGAGGGATTGATTTGGGCAAAGCACATCAGATCAATAAGGTAAAGAAGAGAAAAGAGGGGGGAGGAAAGGCAGAGAGAGTGAAAAAGAGATAGTACATTTAACGGACTCTGCATATATTCCCCTTGAAAGCAAAAGCACTTCTTATGATTAGGAGATCTCACACTTGGCTTCACTACAAAACAATAAGCAGTTTTATTTATGCAGCTTGTTATCTTTCCATCAAGGAGTCACACCCTGACTTGACCCATATGACTAAAAACAATTTCATTGGTACAAATTCGGATGCTGCTTGCAATTGATCAAAAGGGATGGGCCAAAAACGATCAGAAAATTTGTGTATGTCTAAGTAGGGCAGCAGTGTACATAAATATCTGAAAGAACTGTATAGCAATAACAAATGACTCTTACCACTAATGTGGTTTAAATAACTGTACTGCAGGCAATACAGTCATGGCATCACACAGGAGATTTCAGACTTGCATAATAGCACAGCAATTCATTTAGGGCAGAGGTGGGCAAACAATGGCCCACGGGACTGCTTGAGGGACTGTCCTGCCCTGGCCTTGAGCTCCCGACCGGGGAGGCTAGCCCCCCGGCCCCTCCCCTGCTGTTCCTCCTCCCAACGCAGCCTCAGCTCGCCGTGACGCCAGCACTCTGGGAAGTGGGGCTGCAGCTGGGCAGTGTGGCAGCGTGGCTGGCTCCAGCCAGACGGTGCAGCTGCCAGTCCTGCTGCTCTGAGCAGCATGGTAAGGGGGTGGGGGTGTTGAATAAGGGTAGGGGGTCCCGTGGGGCATTCAGGGTCCAGGGAGTGGTTGGATAGGCGTGGGAGTCCCGGGGGGGCTGTCAGGGGGCGGAGGTGTGGAAAGTGGTCGGGGCAGTCAGGGGACTAGGAGCAGGGGGGGTTGGATGGGTCAGCAGTTCTGAGGGGGGCAGTCAGGAGGCTGGAAGTGGGAGGGGGTGGATAGGGGTTGGGGCACTCAGGAGACAAGGAGCAGGGGGTTGGATGGGTCAGGGGTTCTGAGGAGGGAAGTCAGGGGGCAGGGGCCAGGCTGTTTGGGGAGGCACAGCCTTCCCTACCCGGCCCGCCATACAGTTTTGGAACCCCAATGTGGCTCTCAGGCCAAAAAGTTTGCCCACCCGATTTAGGGTCTGATCCAATTCTGACTGAAACCAATGGGAGTCTTTCCTTTGAACTCAAAAGAAGTTGGCTGAGGTCCTTAAGCAGCAGTAGAGGTATAAAGCATATTGTGCCCTCAAAGTACCGTGGACACATTCATCAACTAATCTGCACAAGTTCTAAGTAAGGCAGATAAGAAAGCGTATATTACCTTGCATTCTACCTATGATAACTACTGATGATTCAGTTAGCTGACTGCCCATTCAAAGAAGCATCAGTGGGGCTTAGAGAGTAAATAAAGGTTTTGCCTCTTGTCAAAAGTCACTCACATTGTCATGGGATCACTCTTTGACTTTCTAGCACAGTCAGAAGACATTTCAGGCTCCCTCTAATGTGAGATAGGTGACATTTTGCCCTTGGTATGAGATGGGGGAAGAACAATTTGCAAATCTGGAAGCCTACAGCAAAAAAAGCTCTATTTCTTTTTTAAAAAGTCATTTCAATGTATCAGAATACTTTTTGCTTGCAAGGGAGGGAAGTCTCTCTTAAAAGAATCCAACTAGTTGATCCAAAGAGTAGCTCTTCTGAAAACATAATAGCATAACACTGGAGTAATGCAGTAGAGAATCAGGGCCACAGCAGTTTTAATGACAAAGATAACTGAAAAGATTTAAAGGGTGACTACTGTAAGTACATCAGTAACCGGGCACGGCAGACATTTCTTCGGTTGAATTACCAGTAATCATTCTAATTCTTGAACTAATAGCCAACATAGATGGCCGACTATTAAATTTTGATTAAAGTACAATATTTTGATTAAAAAACTAAAACAATGTAAAATTAACATAGTGCGCATCAAATGGATTAATATCTGGCTAACTGATAGGCCTCAGAATGTAACTATGCATGGGGAATCATTATTGAGTTGTGTATTTCTAGTGGGTTCCTAAAGGGATGAGTTCTTGGCCCTACACTATTTACAATTTAATATTTTTATCAGTGACCCGGAAGAAAATATAAAATGACTGATAAAGTCTTCAGAAGACATAAAAATTGAGGGAGTGATAAACAGTGAAGAGCACTGATCAATGATACAGAGCAATTTGGATTGCTTGATAAGCTGGGTGCAAGCAAGCAATATGCATTATAATATGGCTAACTGCAAATGCATTCACTAGGAACAAAGAATGTAGGCCATACTTACACGATGGGGGACTCTCTCCTGGGAAGCAGTGACTCTGAAAAAGATTTGGGGCTCGTGGTAGATAATCAGCTGAATATGAGTGCCTAATGTGGCACTGTGGCAAAAGGACTGGTGAGATCCCTGGATGTATAAAACAGGGGAATCTTGAGTAGGACTAGGAAGGTTATTTTACCTCTGTATTTGGCACTGGTGCAAACAGATCTGGTGTCCACAATCCAAGAAGGATGTTGATTAATTGGAGAGAGGTCAGAAAAGAGCCAGGAGAATGATTAAAGGATTAGAAAGCATGTTTTACAGTGATTGACTTGAGGAGCTCAATCTATTTAGCTTAGCAAAGAGAAAGTTAAGGAGTGACTTGATTGCAATCTATAAGTACCTACATGGGAACAAATATTTGGCAATGAACTCTTTAATCTAGCAGAGCAAGGTGTAACCCAATCCAATGGCTGGAAATTGAAGCTAGACAAATTCAATTTGGACATAAAGTATAAATAAATGAGAGCAATTAGTTATTGGAACAATTTACCAAGGATTGTGGTGGATTCTCCATCATTTGAAAGTTCTAAAATCAAGGTTAGATGTTTTTCTAAAAGATCTGTTCTAGGAAGTTTGGGGGGGGGGAAGTCCTATGGCCTATTTTATACAGGAGGTCAGCCAAATTATCACAATGGTCTCTTCTGGCCTTGAAGTCCATGAATCTACAATGTTCTAGCTCCTTTTTATGCATTTTTTGTTTTGAGAGCTTTTAATACTCTCTGCATAAGTGTTGTTTTCAGCTAATGTAAATCAACAGAGCATTCAATGGGAATACTCTGATTTACAATAAGTGAGGATTTGGCCCTGACATGGTAGATACGATACAAATACCTGTGATAAAATATACTGGATAAAATGCACAAAACAGACATCTCATTTCAGGAGAAATATCAATCGTATCATTGATGTACATCTCTAGGTAAAAGATTATTCTCATAAAGGAGCGATTCATTATGTCCCAACTTGTTTCATTATATCTGATGTTAGGATCAACATAATCTGAAATATTTGAATAAGGCCCAATTCAGCAACAAACACTTAAATACGTGCTTAATTTGTAATTGCTTTAGCAAGGTGTTGAAAGGAGGCCTCTTTAACTATTTAGTTGTTTATGAAGCATTTTAATACATTTGGTTTATTGCTATTGGGGATATCCTTTTCCAACTTCTCTACAGTGAATCAACAATGACTCATAATACAGTGTATCCAATATTTGACACAACATGCACCAATTGCCTGAGGGAAGGTGTTAAGGGGGGGGGGAAGACTTCATACTTCAAAATAGAATACTTTGTTTTCTCTTTTAACAAAAATGGTGAGTAAAATGGATGCTTCTGAACTAGAGGAAATAACTGCATTGGATTGTGGTTAGATAGGGTGTAGGCAGATGCTGCACAAGATTTGGACCCTCAGCAATAAAGTATTCATAATGCCTCTTCAAACAGCTTTGCCAATGCATTTGAAACCTAACTTCAACCACAACACCCAGTCTATTCCAGTTCCAGGCCTTTCCTGAGCAAAGAATGTTTATTGTGCAGTATAAAGAAATGGCTTTCACCTGAGATTGAATTTGAACTCAGACCCCAGTAGGAGAAAGGAGAGTACCCTATCCTACCATATAGGCCTCATAGTTTTTCCTTGTACACTTAGGGTTACCATATTTTGTGCCTCCAAATGGAGGACACTCCCCGGGGCCCCGGCCCCGCCCACGCCCCGCCCCAACTCCGCCCCCTCCCAAAGTCTCCGCCCCCTCCCCTGCTTCCCGCGAACATTTAATTCGCGGGAAGCCTGAAGCAGGTAAGGGGGGGGAGGGACACTCCCCGACCCCGGCTCACTCCCCGACCCCGGCTCCCGGCCCCGGCTCACTCCCCGACCCCGGCTCACTCCCCGACCCCGGCTCCCGGCCCGGCGCACCCCCCGGCTCACTCCCCGACCCTGGCGCACCCCCCGACTC
>NC_048310.1:10622300-10718094 GCF_013100865.1 Trachemys scripta elegans
CTCACTCCCCGACCCCGGCTCACTCCCCGACCCCGGCGCACCCCCAGACCCCGGCTCCCGGCCCCGCGGGTCCGGCCCCGCGGGTCCGGCCCGGCCCGGCACCATGCCCCCGGCCCCGGACAAAGAGGCCCCGGCCGAGCCTCCCGATTTTCCCGGACATGCCCGGCTTTTGGGGATTTCCCCCCGGACGGGGATTTGAGCCCCCAAAAGCCGGACATGTCCGGGAAAATCCGGACGTATGGTAACCCTAGTACACTCATACTGTATTGGATTTTCTTGTCTCTTCATATGTACGCACAGCAAGCAGCACAGCATATTAACTGCATAACTCTCTCCTTATTCAATCTCGGCAATGGTCAAGGGCTTTCTCATGTCCTTCATTTTTCACAAAGTGGTGCAGTGATTCCATAAAGTCCGGACATGGCCTTAACAGAAAGAAAAGAAAAAAGATAAATTCTTTATTCTTGCTACATCGCCCTGTGCCAATCTGGACTCTAGGGCCATCATTTCCTTCTGCCAGGGCAAGTGAGAAAAAAAAAAAATCTCAGAGCTTTGATAGTGTCACTTATCCAGTACTTGAAGTAGTGTCTTGTCCTACCTCAATTCAGTTTTTTTTTTCTGGCTCACAGCAGGCAAGATCAGAACACACATTCTAGGACTACCTTTTCAATTAATTACTTCTGAGAAAGATAGCAATTTCCACTCTATTGCACAGTGCTGATAGGTCGTTATTGAAATGGGACAACTGACAACAGGAAATTTAAACACATACGCCCAAATAGCTTTTCCCACATTGTGCGTCTCTACGAGTGTCTCTGAAGTTCTTGGTAAAGAATAATGAGAAAAGTAAATGTAACCCCTTGTGATGGGGTTTACAAGCCCCACACTAAACCATGGAGCAATGCTATACCAGGGATGCTCCACCCCTATACAGCTTCAGGGCATGCTCCAGGAGAAGGAACTGGTAGCCCACGGAAAGAGGAGAAAGAATTGCAGGCTGACCCAGGATGATGCCTGGCGCTGTGGACAAAGTGACTGCAGCCTTGGCAAGACCACTCTGGGAGCAGTGATACATATTTCCCCATCTCCATCCCTCACTATTTTGGAGCTGAAAACCCACAAGAGGCACTGAAGAATGGGCCACTGTCCCACTGCGGTTGAAGCAGATTCTACTGAATGGAGGAGTCACAGCCCAGTAGGAAGTGACTCACGGTGAATGTAACTTGGGGCAGACCAACAAGTGAAAAAGAAAACACTTTAAAATCTAATTGGGTTTTCTATACTGAAGACTGAAACTGTTTTCAACAATGAGGTCTGAGAGGTAGACAAGGTTAACACAAATCAAAATTCAAGTAGAAAGGAGTACAGTATAAACCACATAACCTCTTGAATTAAAAGTAAAAAAATCAGTGCCTAACCAAGATAAAAACAAAACCAAAAATACCTACAGTAGACCATAGCATCCCATGTAGTACATACATTGAAATTGTTGTATGTACTTTATTATAGTAATATGAGAGTATTCTTTTACTATCCTATATTACAGTAAATTATAAACACTTATATTTTTAAAGATCAAGGTCTAAGAGTGTTTGCTTTTTTCCTTTCTCTTTCAAATAAATCCAGAGGAAAAAAGGAAGTTGTGATCAAACACACTGCAAGAATGTCATTATTCATCATCAGCACAAAAGCAGTACAAAGGTTTCAGTAAACATCACCTAAAAGATGGAGACATAAGAGATCAAGGTAATGAAGAATTTTGTAAGGAAAATTTGAAATCTCATTTGAGCTTCATTCTTACTGGAGTGTCAAAAGAAATATACATTTACATTAAATGATTCTTTTCCTTGGCAAACAACATACCCAGTTATTAGTCCAGACAGATGTTGAGCAACCTTAATTCCCACTGAAATCAGGGTCTTCACAGGATTGGGCCTTAAAGCAACAAATAACTAAGGGTTTGAAATGGTTCTAATGGCAAATGGAGAAGAATAAAGCATTTGGAGCATGGAGTATTTACCAGTGTTCTCAGGGCACACAGCTGTTAAAAATATGGAAGGTTCTAAAGGAATTGGTTTGGCTGCAACAATTGACAGACTACGGGACTGATCTTGCATGTAATGCTTCACCCAAAGCTGTCAGACAAAGGAAGGGATAGCACTGGCTAAGTGTCTTATGAGCCTAAATCCCTTTTTCAAAGTTCCATTTTCTGACAGTGCACCTACAGAGATAACCAGAAAGATCATGAAAGTCAGTGTCTCTTAGGCCCCTAAATCACTGAGGCACTTGAAAATTTTACCCAACGTCTCAGTCTTCCCCATAAAAAAAGTTTAAGTCTGATTCTCCTACTCCTATGCTTTTTCCTTCTCCCTGTCCAACAAACAATGGGTACAGGTAAGGAAACGTGTGACTTTTCTGATTACCTCAAATAACCATTTTGACCTATCTATAGTCATAAGCCTTCATTAGATTATTTCTTGCATTTGGTGTAATTTTCCTGAGCACAAAACCCATAAATTAGCACATCTATCACAAAATGCAGCCATAGAAAGAGGAACTGAAAATGCCAGGGTATTTAAACACCTTGAATAAAGGAAGGGGAGAAAATGAGAAGAAAGTTAATGGAATGACTAATAGCACGGTAGGTGTTATATTAAAAAAAAAAGTGCACTATAAAATGAGAAAAAAAACAAGCTAGTAGAAATGTATCCCTGGTGAATCATAAATTTTAAAACATTTGCAGAAACAAACAATGGAATTACAATCTAAAATACCCAATTATTTAGACCTGAGATAAGTATCCTCCTGCTGTATCTATTTAGAAAAAAAGTTATAGAGATGCCGAAAAAGCAGTTTAAAATATAGAGTAATAAGAAAAAAATGTCTCTCTTGTCATAAAATCCTTGATGAACAAATTACCATTGTATGAAAAAAAAAATCACCCATTAAAGCTTCGTAAATGCTGAAAATTTCATACAAATCTCATGAAAGAGATGCTTTGGCTAACCTTGTATAGCAGACACTTGTTATAGTTTGAGGCAGAAAGAAAGCACAGAAAAAAAGTCAAAATATCTAGATAGCCACAAGTTTTCTATCTAAAGCCCAATGTGATGCACATTAAATTCAATTGAGATTCTCCCATTGACTCCAATGGGAACTAGATGAGGCCTTTAGAAAGAAGAGATATATTCTTGCAAAATAGAATACTGAATTGCTAACATGCTGCCTGCATTATTTTATTTCACAAATGTTATTAAGAGAGGAGTGTTGGCCATCTCTGGCTGTGCCATACTGTTGGGCCAGAAGGACACCACAAGCCCAGAATTGTATTACAGCACCTGTAAACCAGCGGCAGTCCTATTGGCCAGTCTCAGTGCTTTTAAAAGACACTAAGATTGGCCACTAAGCTGTACATAAAAGGTGGTGCTAGGCACAAGTGGCCTCCTTCATACTCTGTCCCCACCACCCCAAATTTTGTATATTGCCTCACTTATAGGTTGGCTAATTGGTGCATGGGTAGCATCATGGTTCCATTGTTGTTTTTGTTTGTATGGGGTTATGTACTTTGCAGCAGGTTGTTGTGGTATTTGCTATGATCATCAGTTTGCAGCGAGCACCTCTGGATTTGCAGGATTTGTGTCAGCAGGCACAGTCTACATGCTGAATGAGTGCAGGTATCGTAATTCACTTGATTTTACTATTTGCTTCACAGTATCACAGCTTTAGGATGTATGTCCTGGTTGAAGGATTTACATTCTCTTTGGTGGGGTTACAATCATTTGAAAGTTGGGGTGTTGGCTCACCCAATGCTACATATGATGGGAAAATGAGAAAAATGGCCTTCCCTACAAAAAAGGGACTGACCATCCATCTTTGCTGAAGGAGGTCAAATGCACAAAGGTACCAAAGTTCTTGTGATGAGGTTCATGGCGCTGCAGGCCTTGGAACTGCCCAGGACATCATGGTTTAGGCGGGTTGGTTAAGACTTAGAGGGTTAGGTTCCTCAGGATCAGAGCATCGAAAGGAGAATGAGACAGTAACAACTCAGAGTGACTTTAGCATCCCTTCTTTTCATGGATGCCGGACGAGGATGTCTTGTTTGTTTTTTAAAGTAATAATCAAGTTGCAGCTACTTGGCCAAAATTCTCATGTTTGCCTCTGTCCTCCATGGCCACTAGCAATCTGCCCATCAGTTTGCAAAACAATACTGCTCTATTGCACCATGTATGGTTATCAGCCATTAAGCGTTACTCTTGAATATACAACACTGGGATGTGGCTTGTGGCTGTCATTAGAAAGGAGGTTTAGTAATTGGCAGGTGTGAATGGCTGTAATTTATTCATTCCATATTTTATCTCTTAACTAATGTCAATCAAAAATAGATTCAACCTCAAATTTAAACTGTTAAAAATAACAAATATGTTCCACTAACTGAGGAGAAAACATTCCCCCCCCCCCGCCGGATTGGAGTCAGTAAAGACATTAAATCTTAAACAGCTTTATCCGGCTTTGCTGTTGATGTGATACTGAGAAATGGTTAGGAAAAATCTGAAGTGAAGCATCAATTGTCAAAAGAACAGGAGTACTTGTGGCACCTTAGAGACTAACAAATTTATTAGAGCATAAGCTTTCGTGGACTACAGCCCACTTCTTCAGATGCATCTCTAATCTCTAAGGTGCCACAAGTACTCCTGTTCTTTTTGCGGATACAGACTAACACGGCTGCTACTCTGAAACCTATCAATTGTCAAAGCAATGATGCCATCCAATGAACTTCATACATCACTAAAGGCCTGATTCTGCATTCCCTGGAAACCCAAAACTGCCACTGACTTCAGAAGAATACAGGGATCCAAAGTATCATTCCCTGAATAGCCAAAAGGAAGATTTTGTTATTTCAATGCTATGCAGCACGATACTTATGAAAACGAATTCTTTAAAATATCGGGAAACGCTGGACAGGAAAGTTTCTTGGCTGAACAATGCTGTTCACTTTATAATTAATCTTGATACCATCTTCTTCTTTGATTACTATGGGCCTGATTCTGTCTGGACCTTAGGGAAAGCACAATGAGGAGATACAAGGAGTTCTCCCTATAGCCCTGCTGGCAGTTTGGGTGTGGTGGAGAGGGCAAGGAATCATCATTGCTACACTAAATACATATAAGAACACAAGAATGGCCGTTCTGGGTCAGACCAATAGTCCATCTGGTCCAGTGTGTGGTCTGCTAACAGCAGCCAGTGCCAGATACTTCAGAGGGAATGAACAGAACAGCGCAATTTCAAGTGACCATCCCCTGTCATCCAGTCCCAGCTTCTGACAGTCAGAGGTTTAGGAACACCCAGAGCGTGGCATTGCATCCCTGACCATCTTGGCTAATAGCCATGTGATGAACCTATCCTCCATGAAATTATCTAATTCTTTTTTGAACCCACTTATACTTTTGGCCTTCACCACAGCCAATGGCAAGAAGTTCCACAGATTTACTGTGTTTTGTGTGAAGAAATACTTTCTGATGTTTGTTTTAAACTTGCTGCAGTTTAATTGTATTGGGTGACCCCTAGTTCTTGTGTTATTTGACAGGGTAAATAACATTTCCCTATTCACTTTCTCCACATAATTCATGATTTTATACACCTCTATCATATTCCCCTCTTAGTCATCTATTTT
Source organism: Trachemys scripta elegans (assembly GCF_013100865.1). Lineage (NCBI taxonomy): Eukaryota > Metazoa > Chordata > Testudines > Emydidae > Trachemys > Trachemys scripta. Next base: position 10,627,972 of record NC_048310.1, read on the forward strand.
CTAAACTCAGCAGTCTGTTAGTTTATTAATCTCTCCACATATGGAAGCTGTTCTATACCGCTAATCATTTTTGTTCCCCTTCTCTGCATCTTTTGCGATTTTAATATATCTTTTTTTAGATGGGGTGACCAGAACTGCATACAGTATTCCATGAGTGGGTGTACCATGGATTTATAAAGTACCATTATGATATTTTCTGTCTTATTATCTATCCCTTCCTAATGGATCCTATAATTTTTGAGGGTGTTTTTTTTTGTTTGTTTGTTTGTTTTTTTACTGTCGCTGCACATTGAATGGATATTTTCACAGAACTATCCATGATGATGCCAAGATCTCTTTCCTGAGTGGTAACAGCTAATTTAGACCCCATCATTTTGTATGTATAGTTACGATTATTTTTTACATTGTGCATTACTTTGCACATATCAGCGCTGAATTTCATCTGCTATTTTGTGGCCCAGTTTAGTGAGTTTCCTTTGTAACTCTTTGCAGTCAGCTTTGGACTTAACTATCTTGAGTAATTTTGTATCATCTGTAAATTTTGCCACGTCGCTGTTCATCACCTTTTCAAAATAATGTATGAATATGTTGAACAGCACCAGTCCCAACACAGGTCCTTGGGAGGGGAGACCCCACTATTTACCTCTCTTCATTGTGAAGACTGACCATATACCTCAACCCTTTGTTTCCCATCTTTTAACCAGTTACCAATCCATGAAAGGATCATCCCTCTTATCCCATGACTACTTAGTTTGCTTAAGAGTCTTTGGAGAGGGATCTTGTCAAAGGCTTTCTGAAGTCCGAGTACACTATATTGACTGGATCACCTTTGTGCATGTGGTTGCTGACACCCTCAAAGAATTCTAACAGATTGGTCAGGCATGATTTCTCTTTACAAAAGCCACGTTGACTCTTCCCCACCATATTGTGTTTATCTGTATCAGAGAAACGATTGGATATGAAGCCCTGAATCTGTTCCCACAGCTCCAGTTTTGTTTAACGGTTGTGTTCTGGTTTCAGTTCAGGGGTGTCCAACATTCTCATGAGGTTTCAACCCTAACTAGTGCAAAAATCCTTTATATTTAAGGATTCCTTTATATTTCCACCATTCAAAAAGCAGATAGCAAGTGTCAGTGTCATCAAACCTAAACCCTTACCGTTATTTCACCTGGACTCCACAACTTAGACTAACCCACATTTAAATCATGCCAGCACTTCATTGACCCATTTCTGTTTTTCTCACGTTTAGCTGATTTCCTAACTCTGGGCTCAATACTGAGAGGAGCAAGGCACCTCCAGCCACGTGCAGGATATGACTCACATGTAGATGGCAGGAGAAAAGTGCAGTAAAATAAATTATTGGGATTTGAGCGCATAAAGCTTCCTCCACAGCAAAAGCAATGAATACATGACTTTAGACTGTCCTGATCATTTGGATACTGGTGAACTTTGTCTCTTTACAAATCCATGAAAGATACAGATACTAAAGTCCATTAACAGTTTGGCAGTTGGAGGTTTAGTTTCAGCTAGAAAAAGTGAAGTGACAAGCAGAAGTTAAGCTCTTCAGTCATGCTACTTGCTAACAAGATTTGTATATGGGACCTTAAGGCACTCTCATGTCCTGTACTAGGTGTAGCCTGAAAACAGCTCTTCCAAACATCAAATAAAAGGGTCTCTCTACCCTTAAATATCTTTCAGCAGCATCGGTGTCTTATTCTGATGCATCAGAGCAACTTACAAAGGTAACCATACGTGTGCCAAAGCAAACATACTGTCTGCACAGCAGGACATACTTAAGTATATGCTAAGAGCCACATATCCCATCAGCACATGTGGAGAGAAAGCTGAGCTCAAGCCAGGCAACATCGTGTTATGCAGGAATGCTGAATGAAGGAAGGAAATAAATATCTTGTCTCTATATAAATAACAAAGGTAAGGCTCAAACTGTTTGGCAAATGATGCTCTGAGGTAAAAAACCCAGCAGAAGCCAGTTAAATCTTAATAAAATAGAGGGAAAGACCAATCTTCATTCTGTCCTTGAGAGGCTTTGATTTTTTGTTTGTTTGCTTACCCTCAAAAATGTCTTCATCTTTGTGCAACTGCTGCGTGTGCTTCACATTCATTCTTAAGAACTGGGAGAGGATAGAGTCACTATTTGACGCATGCAGCCACTAAAAATGATAGAAGATACATGTAGAGCTGGGCAAATAACTGATTTTTCAGTTTGCTGGCAGCTCCAAAAGAACATAAGAAAAAAAATTGGTTCAGATCAAACTGAATCTGATTTTTTTTCAGAATTTTCAATTAATCCAAAAAGCCTGGTTTCTATTCTAGAGCAAGGATTTGAACCTGGATCTCCCACATTTCCAGAGAGTGCCTTGACCATTAGGATAATGGTTATTGGGGGTGGGAGGTGGGAGGTGGAGTGACAGCATCACCACCATGTTCCCTTCCTCGGGACATTTTGTAAATGGAGGAAACTATTCATGCCAAATTGGTGAATTGTTTTGTGTTGGCTAAAACTGCATTTTTTGGACAAAAACAATTTATCAAAAAAGTTTGCCCAGCTCTATTTACATATGGATCCATAAATAAAAAGCCCAATCTTGCATTTTCTCCAGGTGCAGCACTCCTGCTAAAATCCATGGGAGTACCATGCCGGAAGGATTTACCAGACTGGACTCTGAGAAAATAAGATAGATCCTATTGCTTTTTAACCATGGATTATAATCTTACCCAATGGGATAAATTTTATCCTGAGATACAGGCATAAAACTCACTAAAATCAATCAGGGATTCACCTCAGAACACAATTTAGCCAGTTGTACATTTTCAACATTTTATTATTAATTATGCCTTTGTCATTTTAATTAACTGTTAATTAATGTACTCAATATTTACTAATCTAGTGGCAGATGTAATAGTAAAAATGGTGGCACAGAGAATGGCAGCTGTTTCTGAATAAGAGCTTCAGTACAGTGATTCATAGCAGGGCAATTGAGGTCCACCTGTATATCGGGAATAGTGGGCTGCCTAATGGATTGCAATGAGTATCATGTTTGCTGCAGCTGCTACAGGCAAATTTGGAGTAGTTTTCACTTCCAGTGCCATTAAGAATTTCATTAAAATGTGACTCTAATGAGTATGGTCTACTACCTCTTTTCAATGTTTTCCAAGTTGTTGTATTGTGCAACCAGTTTAAGGACTGGGTTTAAGCAAGTGCCATTTAAAAATATAATAATAAAGTAAATGGGAGATGCACATGCCTGGGAATTTAAGCCCAACAGGTTTAGGACAGTGGTAAAGTAATGCCAAAGTGTTATTAGGACTAAAGTCAACCACTACACTCATTTGACTTGCAAGGTTAATGAAATCTGGGGCCAAATGTAGCCCTAGAATAACCAGAGAAAATGCCCATTAAATTCAGTGGGGCCAATATTTGGACCACTGATTTCAATGAGAGTTAAAGCATTAGAGTTATTCTCCTCAGTCAAAGCTAACATAGAATGAAATTAGGGAAAGATCTATTACAGTGTTTGACCACACTTATGTAAGGAACATTAAATGCACAACTCAGGAAGAATGTGGTTACTGTAAAACACTATTTCACTGTAATCTCACTATTTCAGACTATCATTTCTAAGCAGTAGGTGGAAAATCACCATTGTGATATTAAAAATAAAACATTTCCCAAAGTGACTTGAGTGTGATGGATAGCAACACCACTTTCAAAACAAAGATATATACTGAAAACTCAGCCTTACATTTTACAGGCTTTGACAAATAGCTTACTATTCAAACTAATTCTCACGAGTCTATAGGAGGTGTTGATTTTTTCTAGTCTAGCTCTACCCCATGCCCAATTTCATGCCAAAACATTAACTAATGAAGAAACAATTATATCCCACTCCTTCTGAGTTTCTCTTTCCTCCAAGAAATCTCTAAACATTAATCCAGTGCATAAACTCTCTGCTTGGCACACTGAGGCACTGGACCTGGCAGCTGTGCTTTTATTTTGTTATGAAACGCCTCAGAAGGAAGGTACAGTCTGTTCCTCTCACAGCAGAGCTGAACGTGCTGACCTTCTGCTAACACTGAGGGCTGGTCTACACTACTGACCTATATCGGTATAACTACGTCGCTGAGGGGTGTGAACAATCTGCACCCCTGAGCGACTTAGTTATTCCTACCTAAAACCCCATAGACTGCGCGATGTCAGCGGGACAGCTTCTCCCACTGACATAGCTACCACCTCTTGGGGAGGTGGATTAACTCCGCCAACAGGAGAGCTCTCTCCCATCAGCATAGAGCGCCTTCATTAAAGTGCTATAGCACCACAAGGGCATCAGTGCAGCTGTGCAATGCAGTGTTCTAAGCGTAGATGTGCCCTCACTTGCTCTGTGACCTTTGGACATGCAGTGTAGTTGTCACCATGGATATTAGAGAGAGACAAGGTGGGTGAGGTAGTTTCTTTTATGGGACCAACTTTTGTCAGTAAGAGCTGGTCTACACTGGGGGTGGGTGGGGGGTGATCGATCTAAGATATGCAACTTCAGCTATGAGAATAGCATAGCTGAAGTCGACATATCTTAGATCGATTTACCTTGCATCCTCACGGTGCGGGATTGACAGCCACGGCTCCCCCATCGACTCCGCTTCCGCCTCTCGCTCTGGTGGAGGTCCAGAGTCGACGGGGAGCGCGTTTGGGGATCGATTTATCGTGTCAAGACGAGACGCGATAAATCGATCCCCAATAGATCAATTACTACCCGCCGATCCAGCGGGAAGTGAAGACGTACCATAAGAGAGACAAGCTTTTGAGCCAGGCGGAGCCACTCCTGTCTGTAACCCACTAACCCCCCTTTTTCTGTCCTGTGACTGCAGAGGTGTTAATGGGCCACTCTACCTTGAATGGCCACTTACAAAATGCGCTAACTACTTACCCTACACTCTCTGTTCCATCTTGCATTTTGCTGTGCAGTTGGGAGTCCCTTTCACAGAGCTGAAGAAAAGCTCTGTGTTGCTCAAAAGCTTGTCTCTCTCAACAACAGAAGTTGGTCCAGTAAAAGATATGACCTCACCCCACCTTGATCTTTGGACAGTTATTAATTCTGGCCAGAAGAAGCACATCCAGGGTAACCATAAATGAGGAACAACATCTAGCAGCCAAAAAACAAAGGAAAGAGGGACAAAGATGTTTTTATGACTTTTTTTCCCATTTTTGTTTCCATAGGGCCCAGTTGTGTGTTTTATGGGTCACTTCATGACTCTCCAACCAACTGCGTTCTTAACATTGAATGGGGGGAAAGTTCTTTATTTCTTTTATTAAATGAAGTGGACCAGAGAATCCATCACGAGATATTTAACCCTTCCTGTCCCTCAGCTGATCCTTTAAAAAAAATGGGTATAGTAATATTGAGAAGGCTCAAACTTAACACCTTATTCAAACCCACTTTCTCCGCAACCCACCAAACCTTGTGGAAATTCAGATTTGGATATGAGTCCAGATCCCAACTTTCCACTCCTACCATCTCTAAACAATACCTGCCTATATGACAGCGCAATAGCAAAGACTGGCTAATTTTTTTACACCATCTTAGCAACGCTTGTTTGAAAAAAAGCTATGTGGGAGCAAATCATTATTACCAAGTTTTATTAATTTTTATTCTTCTGCAACTTGATAACATCAAATATAACACTCAGCAATTATCTGAATTTGTCTTCTCAGTAACGATCCCAAGGTCACCCCTGACCACATGGAGAGCCAATACTTTTCCATAGCTTACATGTATCTCCTCTTAATTCATCTCACTTTTTTTTTGAACACCACCACACTAAAATAGTCATCTCTTTCATGCATTTTACTTGATATCTTCTTAACTTTTACTTAATCACTTTCTAACTGACTTTTCAGTTACCATAGTGCCCTTTTTCATGTAATCAGAGACAGCAAGGGATGACAGGAAAGCTGCTCATTTCAAAAGGCTTACTGCAATTTGTTCTCCTGCAGACCTATTCCTTATGATAAAAGGAGCTGTATACATCTGCTCTGCAATAGAGAACTCATTATCTTTTTGAGCTTCTATTAACTACAAGCTGTGCAGCATATTTAAAAAAATGGCTGGCCATTTGTAAGTGAAGTAGGGGACCTGTCATATATGTTTAGCTAGACATTTCAATTTTCAATTTTGTATTTGGGTACCCACCCAATAGGTTAAAAACAAGAAGGGGTGGGGCAACAAAAAATAATATCCCTCTTGGACTTGTCTGTTGAGATGAAATTGTTGTAACAGTATTGATCAATGACAGATTTCCCCCCCCCCTTTTTTTTTAAGTGTAATTGTTCTGTGACAAAATAGCAGGACTGGGTCAATTATCATGATCATGGAAAATCATGCAACAGCATTCCCTTGAACTTTGTGGCCAGTGGATTGTGCTGTGTCAGCATATTTGAGAAAGAGAAACAGTCCTGTTGCATTATGCATTATGTCCCAAGTCCACATTATATTAACCAATGTATTCCAGCATCCAGAAGACTCCTCTGCTAAACAAACACAGAATGTGCTGGATCCATAAAACAGAACAATTACAAAGCTTATAGAGAGCTTTCATTATCTGCAATTCACTGGCAGCCTTTAAAAAAGAATGTTAATGAGACATAGGAATTCAGAAAGGGATATGTGTACATATTCGGGAACCCCAGAATCATAAATGTATACATCTCCATCTGGTTTGCTGTTTTTCCACTTAAAGAGACACAACGTGCAAAGGTCATAGTAGCACTCGCTTATTTAATGCACTGAAATGATGCCAGTCCTTGACTATCACTACTAGGTTCCCCTCTCCCCCCCCCCATTCTGGAGGACTATTTCACAAGATAATTAAATTTATTCCTAAACTATTCCTAAAAGTTATGAGCACATCAAAGCAATGAGAAGCCAATGAAGGGAAAAATCCTTTTTGTAGAAATCCTCAAATTCGTGTACTGTGCCTGCGTGATTATAATAAGGTACCATCTGTATAACAAAATTGTGAAAAGGAGGACACAAAGAAACAGTGATAGAGGCAGACCTCTTTCCCTGGCTCCTAAAATTCAATTACAATCAAAGTAAAGGTGTATTCAAAATCTCAGTGTTTTATAGATTGGCAATTGCAATCTAAGTTTTTCAAAGTGTGTGTTCATTCAAAACCAACATCAAACTGACTTGTTAGCTACAGGCTCAATCCTGATCCCATACAAATCAGTGGGTGGGGGGAAAAAAGCTGCCATTGCAGAGTGAAGTTCTAAGAGAGAGAATGACATTGGTCTCTCTTCCTCCTCAATGCTCATTAAAGTTAATGGGCTAAATTCATGCCTGGTGCGATTCCACTGTCGTCAATGTAGAATTTAGCCCAATGAGAGTTCTGCACACGCCTTGGTGGGGGAATGTGGACCCTAATATTTTGGTTTTAAAAAGAGTCCTAGGATGAAGAAGAACAACAACAATCAAGAAATGATACATGGACAATCCAGTGATAAAATGATTCCACTCCATGAAATACAGATCCCAATAACTTCACTCTCCCAGAGCCACAGCTGCAGGTCTTGTTAACAGATCTCAAGGAAAAAGAGTTCCAGATCATTGGGCCTTTTATGTCACTTTAATGTTTAGGGAGGCAGCTGGGGAAATATATTAGCTTATGCTCCAGTATTCATAGTGGATAGTTTATGGGCTAAATGAAGGACCAGGTTTCTTTTTTTAAATGGCTACCTGCAAAACTATTTCCGGAACTAGGGTATAATTAAATTAATTAAACTAAAATATTCATTAAATTATACATTGTAACACTAACTTGGCAGCAACCAATGAGGCACATTCGCAGACCTGTCTCTCCAAGCTAACTGTCTGCAGGAAAGAACATTCACAAGGGAGACAGGCAGTGAAATAGATTCAATCCAGGGCTTGTGGATTTTAAGATTAGACCGGTTGTTTCTTTTCATGAAAAATGTAAACATATCTGCAATTGCTTCTAAGAGAAAACTAAGTGCTCATAAACTATGATCAATATGGCCCACTACTGTAGTAAGTAATTTCGTTATTTTTTCCTTTTAACTGACACTCAAATTACTCCACATCAAAGATTGTCACTGTTCATTTAATCTGAATGAACAGAGATAAGAAGGATTGGCAATTGCCTATTTTTACCATTATTCTTTTAAAGTAAAATAGAGAAGCTGACAAACTACAGTGTTTTTATCTTGCAACAAGAAAAGGGAGTTTGATGACTGATTTCTATTTTGCAGTCAAAGTTTTCAGTCTGATACACACTTTAATGAAATAATTTTGTGAGTTTAGGGGGTTTTTTATTCTAGAGTTGTTGATTGATAAGAATCTACAACATCAACAAAATAATTACATCTTATAATATGCTTGTGAGACATACCAAGAGGTAATACTATCTGCATTAATAATAAAAAGACTCTGTACATCAACAGTTCATTTTACAGAGAGGATCTCACAATGCCTTAAACATTAGTTAACTTCAATGAATTACTGTACTTCATAATACATAGATGGCTAAAACGAGGGACAGGGAAGTTAAGTAATTTACCAAGATGTCACAATAATGGGCCAGCTTCTCAGCTGCTGCAAACGTTCACAGTGAGCGTATACCTACACTGCAACTGGGAGGTGTGATTGCATCCCGTGTAGATTTAGCATAGGTGGCAACACTTGAGAATGTACCTAGGGTCCTGGGCAGCCGGGGCCATTCATGCTGCTGAGGCTTCACTGCTATTGTTACTCCAGTGAGCTTTGGAAGACAGGATTAGAACTGAAAACAACCATGACAAATTGGAGAAATGGTCTAAATCTAACAAGATGAAACTCAATAAAGACAAGTGCAAAGTACTTCACTAAGAAAGGAAAAATGAAGCACACAACTACAAAATGGAGAATAACTGTCTATATGGTAGTACTGTTAAAGGGATCTGGAGGTTATAGTAGATCATACCTTGAATGAGAGTCAACAATGTAATGCATTTGTGAAAAAGGCTAATATCATTCTGGGCATATTAACAGGAGTGTTGTATGAAAGACACGGGAGATAATTGTCCCGGTCTTCTCGGCCCTGGTGATGCCTCAGCTGGGGTACTGTGTCCAATCCTGGGTGCCACACTTGAGGAAAGATGGGGATAAATTAGAAAGAATCCATACGAGAGCAACAAAAACAATAAACAGTTTAGAAATCCTGACCTATGAAGAAAGGTTAAAAAAATGAATGTCTTTAGTCTTGAGAAAAGAAGACTGGTTGGGGTGTGGGGGGGGAGGAACTTGGTAACGATCTTCAAATATGTTAGGGCTGTTATAAAGAGGACAGTGATCTATTGTTCTCCATGTCCACTGAAGGTAGGACAAGAAGTAATGGACTTAATCTGCAGCAAGAGTTATTTAAGTTAGATATTAGGAACATCTTTCTAACTATATGGTAGTTAAGCTCTGGGATAGGCTTATAAGTAAGGGAGGTTATAGAATCCCCGCCACTGAATCTTTTTAAAAACAGTTTGAACAAACACCCGTCAGAGAAGAACTAGATCAGTTCATGGAAGATAAGGCCATCAATGCCTATTAGCCAGGATGGGCAGAGGTGGTGTCCCTAGCCTCTGTTTGTCAGAAGCTGGGAATGAGCAATAGGGAAAGGACCACTTGATCTGTTTTGTTCATTTCCTCTGGGGCACATGGCATTGGCCACTATTGTAATACAGGACACTGGGCTAGATGAACCTTTGGTCTGACCCAGTATGGCTGTTCTTATGTTCAGAGATTATCTAGATTTGCTTGGTCCTGCTACAGTGCAGGGAACTGGACTTCTCAAGGTCCTTTCCATCCCTTCATGTCTATGATTCCAAACCTAGCAAATCTGCAGAGATCTGCGGTTAATCATATAGAGGTCCTCTCTCTCCACACCATCTCTCATCCCAGCCAGTCCTACCACCCCAGCTTCTTGGCAGTGGAACTTCACTACAGTTGTGCTATATAAGGGAATTCCTCTGTCCATGGTAGCCTCTGGGACTTCAATAGGATGCTGTTCTGTAGAAAAGATATTACACATTGTGACTACATTATCTTTTTTCATCTAATGTCTACAAGTCCAGAAGAGGAATAGCATGCACATCTTCTAGCTTGACCACTCTTACTAATAGCTTGCCCAATCCCCACCAGTCTACCCCATTGAAGATATTCAGACTTGCAGTGAGATCTCTGTGGGGTCTGAAACAGCAGAGCAGAAACACTATGTGTAGATTTAAGGAGGACAGGATCTGGATTATGTAATGTGCTACATACAGAGCCTGATCCTGGACTTCTAACTCATGCAAAAACACTATTGAACCTTATAACTGAATTGGAAGAGTAGGATCAAGTCTATAATGGTTTAGAAAAGAGACCAAATTAGATACATCAAAAAATGACCTTAAGAGTAATACACTGGCTTCATGCACTTTGTCCCTGGCGGAACTTCTGAGTTGAAATGGAGTTAACTGAACACTCATTCTTAGCACAATTTTTTTTTTTTGAAGGGTAGAGGTTTCAAGGTCATTTGGTCTAAACTTGTTTATTCAACTATGCAGATAAAGATCTCATCTGGGAAAGTTAGATCATCTACCAGCTGCTGCAGGAATTTGTTTGAACACACAAATGGAAATGTGTTACTAAACAATCAATGTGTTTTGGTGTTTGTTTAATGCTGTTGGTGGAGAAGTAAGAATTACCTACAAAACTTCTAAAAACCAGAGAATATCTTTCCACAGAAAAATGCCAGGGAAGCCACAGGGTCAAGAAACTCTGTATGGTGAACCTTGAACTTCTCTCAGGGAGACTGGGACTCCTGGGAGTGTCACAGAGGAGACCACTTTTAATTCAATGTGAGCTACGTTGAGCTTTCTGTGGGTTGTGCTTTTATTTATTTGTGGACTTTTGTTTCCCTTCCCCCTCCCCCACCCAACATAAACTGCTTCCCAATACTCCCTCTGGAGTCTTGCAGCTTCACACTCCCCCCAAAGCAGGGCTGGGCCCAGAAGGGACCATACAACCCTACAGTAGGAGACTGAGAGATAATGAATTACACCTCAAGAGATGCCTCACTGTGGAGGGTCGAGCTATGAGGACCAGCAGCACGTCTGACTAACCAAACCTGTGCTAGTGTGGATGAGGCAAAGTAGGTACATTAATAAAGGAACCACTGACACTTTTACAGTGCTGCTGCAATTTGAAGATCCACACAGTGCTTAAGCAAGAGGTTTAACTTTACTCTACCTTGCTGCAACAGAAGCTGGTATGCACCACGCTCAGCACACATGACAGCCGTTTAACTTATTCTAATTACTACATTATGACTGAGCCCTTTCTGAATATCCAGATATTGGGGGGGGGGATTGTTTCCTACCCTGATCCGGAATTCCTTCCCGAGGTCTTCTGCTTAGATTTTTCAGATCCCTACAGTATTCATAATAGATTACAATTTTCCCTGAGAGATTGTCTAGAGTTGCTAAATATGGCATGGGGTTTGAGATGTTACTATAATATATTTTTTAAAAGATAGGATCTATTGGGTTACATCCCCAGCTGGAAATACATAAATAAAAGTGTAATTTTGGATACCACGTCGGTATTCTGCTGAGGTTTCTCATAAGAGGAAACAGAAAAAAGCTATTTTCATAGATCAGTTTGCCTTATTGTCCACTGAGCTCCCAAATACGGAAATTAACAGAAAAAGCATGTTCCTCAATGTAAACTAATTAGGCTAAGAATTCTTTGTTCTTTTATAATGCCTTTACAGTCCCTTCTCTATAGAATTATTATTTATAATCTGTTGTTTTGGTTACAGCGGGCAACTTGAGTCAGGATTCATAGGTTTCATTCCCAGCCTAACTCTGTTTATACTTTTGAGTAGGTCGCTCAGGGGTTGACCTTGCAAACATTTCCATCTGTACTTAACTTGAAGCAGGTGAGTAATGTCACACTTCATTGGGTCTAATCATCTTCTTAAAGTTAAGCATGAGTGTTTGTCTAAAAGACAGTACTATCCTTTCTTTTCCTGCAGTCTCCTGCCTCATTTGCTATACACTTTCCAACTTCTGCAACAAATGCTGGACAAACAAACAGCCTCATCCACCACTCAACTCTTGATTCATTCCCTGAATACCCTCTATGCACAGGTCTGCCATGTCCCTGGCAGTGCTTTGGCTAGTGGCTGATCATCCGCTGGGTTCAGGAAGGAATCTTCCCCACCCTGCAGGTTAGCATGAGCCATCAGGATTATTCCACCTTCCCCAAAGAGTCAGGGGTGGGGATTCCAAGTGCGATATTGGTTAGTTTGCTGCTACTTTGTGGAAGAGGTGTCCAGTACACAGTTTTTGTGAGCCAGTGTATCGCTATTACACCTTTATAGAAGCCTTTGGTTTAGACCAACTGTGCTGCATAGGGATGAGGTTGGTGTTGACTTCAAATAGTTGCATAGATTGAAGTACCCTTCATCCAGACTCTCAACTTTTGCAGGAGGAAGAGGTGGACTAGGGTCTCTGGTCCTGCACTGAGTTCCACTGCCTAGAGTGGACGGGTCGCTAAGGGTAACTTTCCTTATATGATGGGACCAATGCATACTGCTCTTGGCTGGGATACTGCTTGGTATCTATGTTATGTTCTAACCTTGTACAGCTATAGATGGTTATTTAAGCAGTTAAATAAAGGGCCTACCTGCCTTTAAGCTTACCAAATGTATGCTTCATTTGACTCCTCTGTAATGTCCACATCAAGTTCATATGCCTTAGAAGTGAATAGCAGAAACCCTACTATGACAGGGGCTTGCCCTCTGGCCAGGCCACCAGTTGAGTTTGCCCCCTTATGGGGTAAGAGTCCAACTATTTATATATATATAAAATCCAACTTCCCAACAGAAGAAAGGGTCTTCAGCCCACCTCCAGGGCTCTTGTGGGTGGCACACTCTTGATTCAGGTCTTGTCTCTATCCCCAAGTGTGGGAGGGGAAGAGGGGTTTGCACTCCATTCATGAAAGGGTGGTTTGTAGGAGAGCCAGGGCCTATCCCGTCCACCAAGTCCCAACCCAAGATCATAAAGGAAGCAGCGATAGCAAACACATTTGCATTCTGGGAAACTTCCTACCACTTACTTTCCCAGTCCAAGGCATGGTCAAAAACCTCACAAATGATCCACCAAAGTTAGAGTGAAGGGTTCCCTAGCCATGGGGAAAGGGGCTAGTGCCTCTTCTAGGCCTGGGATAGTGGCTGCTTACAGACCTCTCCCTGCAGCCAGGACTTCTACTGTATCCTTACTCAGGAGCTCCCAGGATCGGTCTCTCCTCCTCTCCTGATTACCCCACTTCTGGGCTGTCTGGCTCTCTTTAAAGCTCCCCTCCTCTAGCTGAAGCAGGTTCTGCAGGTGCAGCATAGCAGAGTTACCTAGGCCCAGAACTGCTTCTTAACCCCTGTCTGGCCCAGGGTAGGGTTTATACAAGCCCACCACACATCTTTTCAACAATCGCTATACTGAATGTGGATTTAGACTCGCACCATATAATGGGCATTAAAAATGTTTTAAACTAATTGCCAATTGTTACACAAATGCCTAATGGCCAGTCTACCTAAAAAAAGCCTAACAGCACATAGAGTTTCATTTTAAAAACACGAAGCTGTTCAGCGTGAAAAAGAAAACTGTGAAAAACGGATTGTAAGGGGCAACATTCTATTCTTGGATGTTCAGGGCAGAATTTGACACTAAATAACTTACTCTCTCCATTGAGTTCTGCATATATAGGGAGAGCTGGAATTCAGAGTCAAGTGAGAGTTGTGTGCATGGAGGGCGCAATTCACCCCTGTGCAGAAGAACAGTATAAGTATCATGCACCACCTGAGACTTATTTAGTGTTATTTTGGGGACCATTTTAAGGTCTCATAGGGGATTTAGATGGTGCGTAGAACTTTTGCTGGTCCTCTGCACAGGGGTGAATTTCTCCCGTATTAAACTGATTTCTATTTGAAAATGTGATTAATACAACTTTAGAATTTTACATGTTTAACTTCTGGGATTAGATCCTGATCTCACTGCAAGCAGTGGCAAACTTCCCATTGACTTAATGAAGTATAGATTTCACTCTGGTATGGATAGAAATTTTACAGCTAAAAGATAAACTGTAACACATCCCAGGTTTAGAACAGAGCTAAAATAAAACAAACCCTTAAATCTGAATGATACCACTATAATAATAATGGATACAAACATCATTTCACTGTTTCTTACAATTTTAAAAATAACAAGCCTTAAAATTCATTCATTGATATATTTAAGGGGAATGATAAACTAACGGTCTTCTTTCATAAATTACTTTATATATTATATAATAAATATTATGGAGATTGCATTTGGCTTCATGTCATTCAGCATTTAACAATATAATTTACATAGTGTAACTATTCAGTCAGGCTTTAGAATTTTAGGACAAAGGACTTTTAAACTTTAAGAGTTTATGACTTTGAACACAAAGGGTATTTATTTATTAACGCAGGTTTTCATAGTCTTGTGTATTTCTTAAGGTGCAATACATTAATAAAGTAAAATAAAATAGAACATGAAATGGTCTTATCAATTTTTTTTTAAAGCTTGGAATATTCTTCTAAAATTATTTAAGAATTCCAAGTGGGTCTATTTTATTATAGCAGTTTATAGTAGTTCCTTCTGTAGTTAAATTGACTATCCAATCCCCTGTATAGATCCTTTTTACTCTCAAAAATGTTGAAAGAATTTTCCTCAGGGATGCAATTTTTCACACTTGTTCTGTGCTCATAAATGTATTTTGTTTTGGAAAAATTCAACCATTTATGAGTTATACTCCTAGAATAACTTGTGAAGAGAATCAACAAAATATTGCTTCCCTGAACGTAATGTCGAAATGCTCTTAGTTGACATTGTAGTGCCTTTGCTAAACATTAAACAAAAAAATCATTTGAGTTCATAAAGTTATGAATGATTAGAAATAAGATTTGGAGACAATATAGTGGAAACACATTTTTTAACTCTGCAAGTCAACAGTTAGGCCTGGTCTATGCTTAAAATTTAAGTTGATATAGCTAAGACGGTCATGCATATGAAAAATGCATATCCCTTGTCCCGTAGCTCTGCCACCCTAACCTCCCATGTAGATGCAGTTAGATGGATAGAAGAATGCTTTAGTCAACCAAGCTACTGGTGCTCAGGAGGTGGTGTTCCTATAGTGACTGAAAAACTTCTGGTATTAGAATGCACATACATGCCTAGCTGTGTGAGCATACAATACACATGCATAACAATTACTTTGACATCAACCAAACTATTCAAATATTTGCAGGATTGGGATCTCTGACTATTTATAGCATGTGACTAGCAGAGCACAGTGGGATAAGGTTTTCTCATCCCGTGAAAATTTTCAACAATTTTAAAATATTTCCTATTCCAAATTGGGACAAAAAGTCAACATCTGGAAAAATGATCATGAACCAAACATGTAAAAAAATTCAGCTTGGCTCAGACAAAACATTTCATTGATATAATTTTGAAACATTAAGTTTGATTTGACCATTTTTTATTCTTAACATTATTTTATTATGATTAACTTGAATTAAACTGAAAGGCATTTGTAACGGAAAACCCAGAATTTTTCATTTCAACAATTTTGAAACTTTTAAAAAACATTTTCAAGTCAAAAATTCGCTGAAACTGACCATTTTCCATGAAAAGTTTCAGTTTTGACAATCTGGCATTTTCTGATGAAAAATTCTCAAACAGCATTAGAAAGTAATATTTTAAGTCACATGTTATTGTTCCTGTTCTTGTATTGCCAGCCACAAACTTTCAAAAATTATTAGTTAGGCCCCCAAAATTATGAAAACCCGGACGTATTTTTTTGGAAAAAAATAATACATTTGAATTTTTTTTGTAAATATCTTCTGATTTTTCAGTCCTCACAGTGCACTGAGGTCACATTTGCAAACCTTCCTCTGCAATCATAAGGGCTAGAAACATTTTTTTTTAATACATGAAAGCTGCGATTTTCACACAATCGTTTGCCTCCAGGAGGTGGAACTTTAAGTAAAACATCAAATATCTTGAGATTTGCAATAAAACATAACAGTTGACAGCACTAATGTTCTCTCACCGGATAACAAACTTCTAAAATGAGAAAATAGCCAATTATTTCTGATGAGTAGCATCTAACAAATAGAGTCTTCTTGTTCAAATATAAATGTGCAGAATAGGTAAAAATCACCCTTGTGCAGAAAGTCAGCACAAGGACTGTGCACCACTTATGTCTCACTTAAGCCCCAGCACATGATGTTCAGTGGTACATAGCCCCTTGTGCTAGTCCTCTGGATGAGGCACACATCCATGAAGAACACCTGTTTCCCAGACATTTATGCCAATCAAAACCAAAGCATCCATACTAATGTTTGTGAATAAAAGGGGGCATGAACATGATCAAACCAAACATCTGTTCAGAATTCAATAAATGATCATGGCATTTGACCAAATAGTCAAACTTCTCTAGGAAGGCTGCAAATTGTTTTATGAAAATGAAATATTAACGAGTTTTATTCTCTATAGTAGCAGTGAGGCCATACATTATGGACTTCTCAAGGGGAACCTGAGAGGTAATCTGAAAGGTAATCTTTAATGAGGGATCAGTAGTGGATTGTTTCCATGTTCCAAAGACCTTATAAAACTTTTCCTTGTCATGCTTCAAATGGATTAATTCATTCTTTTACAGCGTATTATCTTAGTTAATGTCTCCAAGCTGCAAGCTTCTGCTTGACCTTCCTTATAACTCCTCCCCATGCACCTTCCCAAATCTATAATGGCAAGTAATGGTCTAAAAGACTATATATGACACTTCACTGAATAATGCATCTTTTATAAAATGGCCATGCTTCTTGCAGATGAATATGCATATCAAAAGTAACTCTATACTTTCTAAAAGCCATATTAGACTACAAGAGATATGCAGCCATGAATTATGGCTTTTTTCTAACATTCTGTTTTTAAATGATAGTATCTTAACTTCAGCTTACCTCAAGATACAAGTAATAATAATAAAAACTCTGATAAGGAACCACAAAACATATAAGTGGGAATCAGAAGATTCTTCATATCATATAACATGAAATACTCTCTAATTTATGATGAAGTCTGAATTTTCTTGACAGTTTCCTATTTAACTTATACACAGCTATTTCTCTTACTCAGCCATCTCTGTTATTATCCCAAATAGTAAATGCTTAGCAGCAACCTTCAAAATCTCCAGCAACGTAGAGCAATAACTTTTATAGTGTATAATATTATTAAAATCATGACAGAAATCAGAGTACAACTCCAAATGGAAGCTTTATTCGGAAGACCACTTGCATATCTAACTTTTGTTTAAAAAAATGACCGCTATCTACAAATCAACCGTGTAACATAATTTTATCAATGTAAGGCAAGTAAATAAATATACATACTGCATGTGCAATATGAGTATGTATGAACATCCTCACTCTCCTTATGGCAGAGATCTTGGGAGTTGCCGGGGCATTTTGGAGTGTCCAGTAACAGCAGCCATTTCTGCACAAACTCAGATCCAATACAAAATAAAAAGCAAGAACTGGTGGTATGCTAGGTATGCTTAGAAATACTCATGTTAAAAATTAAAGAGAGAATAATTGGCCCATAAATATAATTTATTCTAAAACACAGCTATCAGAGGCACTCATCACAACTGCTGTGTAGAGGAGTTGCATATACAAATATGTAAAATTGTTCATCAGTATGTAGTAGCAATAAAGTTATTGTTGTTGAATCTTGCAAATGGCTTCCTAGTCAGACAGCTCCTAACAGGCCACTGAGAAGGCTAAAGACAGGTTTCAGAGAAGCAGCCGTGTTAGTCTGTATCTGCAAAAAAGAACAGGAGTACTTGTGGCACCTTAGAGACTAACAAATTTATTAGAGCATAAGCTTTCGTGGACTACAGCCCACTTCTTCGGATGCATACAGAGTGGAATTCACTCTGTATGCATCCGAAGAAGTGGGCTGTAGTCCACGAAAGCTTATGCTCTAATAAATTTGTTAGTCTCTAAGGTGCCTCAAGTATTCCTGTTCTTTTTGAGAAGGCTAAAGTTCACAATAATTACAGAACTCGCAGTAAAGCTGAGAATTTCAAAGTAGGTGGATGCTCAGTTTCTACAATCCCTTAGCTTAAAAAAGTTGAACCTGCTAATTATATTACCATATAAGAAATGGATGAAATAAAAACAAGCTAAAAATACATCTTCAGCCTCTTGTGATTTAGTGCATGGCAATATACACAACATTTGCAATGCAGGCAAGTTTACAGTGCTCTGAGGAATAATACTGTGGCCAAAGAGAGCTAATGCGATCCTGGGATGCATAAACACAGGAATCTCAAGGAGTAGAAGAAAGGTTATTCTACTTCTACATTTGGCACTGGTGCAATCATTGCTAGAATATTGTGTTCACTTCTGGAGCCCACAATTCAAGAAGGATGTTGATAAATTGGAGAAGGTTCAGAGAAAAGCCATGAGAATGATTAAAGAATTAGAAGATATGCCTTCTAGTAACAGACTCAAAGAGTTCAATATATTTAGCTTAACAAAGAGGGTGGGAGTTGATTACAGTCTAAGTATCTACATGAGGAACAGATATTTAATAATGGGATCTTCAATCTAGCAGGTATAATACAATTTAATGGCTGGAAGCTGAAACTAGACAAATTCCGACTGAAATAAGGTGTCATTTTTTAACAGTAAGAGTAATTAGCCATTGGAACAATTTACCAATGGTTGAGGTGGATTCTCAATCACTGACCATTTTTAAATCAAGATTAAATATTTTCTAAAATATCTGTTCTAGGAATTATTTTGGGGAAATTCTATGCCTATGTTGTAGAGGATGTCAGATTAGAGGATCACAATGGTTCCTTCTGCCTTGGAATCTATGAATATATGAATGCAAATACTTTAACTGTCAGGCTTCTACACTGGAGTTGGGGCAAAAAGGTTTTCAACCCTACCTTCCATCTATGCCTCCACAAAGGAGCCAAACACTATATCCATTAGTGTTTCTCTATAGCAGGTCAGGAAAAACTGAAAAAACAAAAGCAAAAATGTTTTTAATGGGAAAACAAAAACAAAACAATCCAACAAAAACAGAATTTATCCCTTTTGTCAGAAAGTCATTTCAATTGACAAAACATTTCAATAGAAAACTTTTGACCAAGAGTCATACATGTTTTAAAGATACCTCTAGCTTTGTACTGAGATGCAAGTGTATCCCCTAAAGAAAGTCTTGTAGGCATTTAGCTTCTGCATTAGTTCAAAGGACTAATGAAATAAGGAAGATTGTATTAATTCTACTGGGCATGGTTCATAAAGGAATCTATAGATTGAACCCTCCTGTCTGGTTTGCAAACAGTGGAAGTGAGCAGGGGTGTCATAGCACCAGTAAAGTCTAGGTAAGCAGCATATTGGTGGTAAAGAAACCATCATGCAAATTATGCATCTACATAGAACCTAAGCCACTGAACTGAGCATTGAAAAGATGCCACTATTCACTGCCCACAATTGATGACATCTTGCCAGAACTCTCCAAAGCCAGAATCTTTATGGTTTGTGAGGTGAAAAATGGATTTTGGCACATAAGCCTGGATAAAGAATCCAGCATGCTGACAAAGTTTGCAACACTATTTGGTCATTACGGAAGGCTATGCATGCCGATTGGCATAAGCCAAGAACCAGAGGTGTTCCAGAGAAGACTCATCAAAGCACTGGAAGGACTGCCTGGGGTGAAAATAACGGACGATGATATCCGCATTTTAGGTGAAGAGAGCAATGAAACAGAAGCTGAATGAGACCATGAAAGAAAACTATACGTTTTCTACAGAAATACAGAGATGAGAATATAAAACTCAACCCCCCCAAAAATGTGACTCAAACAGCTTGAAGTGACATACATTGGACATCTGTCCACAGCAGAGGGCCTGAAAGCAGATTCCCAACAAGATCAAGCTCTCGTGGATGTGACAGAGGCACAGTGCTTCACAGTAACAATACATTTTCTATTCCAGTTCTGTCCACACTTGGCTGAAGTAGCATAACCCGTATGTTAGCTCACAAGGCAGAATGTTGGGTGGGATTGGGCAGGTCCTCAACAGCAAGCATTTGACATGCTGAAAGAAATTATAATGGATACTCCTGTCCTGAAGTACTATGAGCCAGGAGAGCCACTGATATTCCAGTGTGATGCACTGGAGAGAGGAATAGGTGCAGCTATTTTCTGTTTGGCAAGAGCAGCTGGTCACTTATATTAGCAGAGCCCTGTCAGAGACCGACTGTGGCTGTGGTATTTGAAGAGAAGTAATTGCATCAGTACGCCGATGGCTACTCATTAATAGTGTAATCAGATTACGAACCTCTAGAGACAAGAATGGCAAAGCCCCTTTCTTATTTCTCCAAAGAGATTTCAGTGCTTGTTGATGTGCCTACAGCATTACCAGGTAGAGATCAGATATTGTCCAGGGTGGTTACTAGTGTTAGCTGACACCCTGAGCAGGGCATATATACCCAGCAGGAGTGAGCTGGGGGAATCAACACTGAATCCATTAACATGCTGTGCTATCTCCCAGCTTCAACAGTGTAGAGGATGGAAATCAAAGAGACTACGGAAAAGGATGTCCAATCACAGGCAGCCAAGAGAGCAATAGTCGCAGGTTGGCCGGAAGACAAAAGCTAAGTACCCATAGAAGCAGAACCATATTTTCAAATTAAAGATGAGCTGAGCATGCAGGATGGAATCATATTTTGAGAAGAGAGGGCTACTGTCCCTGCCTCATTGCATGAGGATGTCATGCAGCAAAACACATACCCCTGGGCATTGACAGCTGTCTTAGATGGGCTCAATAGTGTGTTTACTGACTGGGAATAGATACACAATTCCACTTCTTGATAAAAGGGTGTGACACCTGCCGGTCATGTGATAACTGCCAGCAGAAAAATACTGTTACCACAGTGGGTCTCAAACTTTTTTTTTACTGGCGACCCCTTTCACACAGCAAGCCTCTGAGTGTGATCCCCCTAATAAATTAAACACACTTTTTAATATATTTAACATCATTATAAATGCTGGAGGCAAGCAGGGTTTGGGGTGGAGGTTGACAGCTCGCGATCCCCCATGTAATAACCTTGCAACCCCCTCAGGGGTCCTGACCTCCTGTTTGAGAACCTCTGTGTTACCACATGAACTCCCCACCCAACCATGGGAAAAGGTGTACTTAACTACAGTAGAATACTAGTCACATTTTTGGGAGGCTGATGCCCTGCCTGATACAAAAAGCATACCAGTGATTGGCACACTGCAGGCCCACTTTGTGAAATATGGTGTTCTGGACCATCTGTTCACTGACAACAGACCCCAATTTGCCTCAGAAGAATGCAAGGAACTTGCATACAAATGGGAGTTTGACCACCACACTACCTTGCCAGCATACCCTCAGAGATATGGCAAAGTGGAATCAGCTTTGAAAACAGTTAAGAGACTGTTGCACAAACCTCCTTCTTCTGGTTCAGACTACTTGTTAGCATTTCTGGAACACACGTATACCCTAAAACAGGGGTGCCAAAACAGTCCAACACAGGCATAGATGGGAAGAAGGACCAAAACCCTGCTACCAGTGAGGAGACTTACCAGCCCTGGAGACAGGCACACGTGTGAGGGTACAGCCATTAGAGAGTCACCAGAGGAGTGGACTAAAGGATTCATTAGGGTTGCAGTGGTACTCAGGTCATATAAGGTGACTACTTAAGAGGAACAAGTGATCTGAAGGAACAGGCACTTACAAGCCAGCAGACGCAATCACAGAATGGAAAGACAGCAAATCATCCAGAGGCCAACCAATAGGCAGGGAGGAGTCTCCACAGACAGTTTGCTAGACTCTGAGACAGGTGACAGGGAAACAGAGATAGGTCACTCCGAGTGTGGTCACTTGCTGAGAAGATGAGACTATCATCAGTTGACTCTATGGTAAAGACAAGTTTCTCACTTGGCTATGTGCTAGCAACCTATGGCCAAAGGGACACCAGGTGGGGCGGGGGAGTCTAGCCATAAATTATTTGTTCAAATGTTTAAAGGTTTGTAAAATAGGGAAGGTTATCATGATCAGTGGAACTGCAGTCAGAAGACCCATGTTTCCTGGAGGGACTGTCACTGAAGGGAACACAAGTGGAACAGGGAATGTGACATAGTAGGCTAGAAGCATCTCAGCCACATGGACAGAGCAGCCCACAGGATTTAATAAAGTTCCACTTGTTCAACTTAACCTGCATTCATCTTCACTCTTTGCACATGAAACACTCAACACCAGGAAAACAACTTTTCAAAAAGCGTTAGATACTTTGCTTCCATTCACTAATAAAAAGAAGAAGAGAGAAGATTTGTACAAGCTGTCAAGAAAGAAGAGACTCTAAGGCAGAGGTTCTCAAACTTAATTGCACTGTGATCCCCTTCTGACAACCAAAATTACTATACGACCCTGGGAGGGCTGGGAGGGCGGGTGGGAGCGGCAAAGCCCGAGCCTGCCCGAGCGCTGCCACCCCGGGTGGCGGGGCCAAAGCTGAAGCCCAAGAGCTTCTTCCCTGGGTTGGGGGCATATAATCTTAGCCCTGGAAAGCGGGACTCGGGCTTCAACATCAGGCCCAGGCATTGGGGCTTGGGGCCTGGACCCCAGCAAGTCTAACACCAGCTTTGATGACCCCATTAAAATGGGGTCACGACCCACTTTGGGGTCCTGACCCACAGTTTAAGAAATCTGCTCTAAGGGTATCTGCTGGCATTCACACTTCTGCAGCCAAGATCATATCGGACAGCCTTGGTCACTATCTTGTGGCATCCCAGGACTCATTAGAAAGGTTTGAGGGAGAGTATGCCTGGGCACAGACTTGGGGGAAAACTAAACAAATCCCTGTCAGCAAAGTTCTGCGAGAGATTTTATCTAGTGCCGGGCATCACTCTTCAGTATCAAACCATTAAAACAGTCGGCAGCAGTGCATGCTACTGGCTCATTGATGACCCACTTTCGTGCAGCCTATTTTGTTTAGAAAAAGTTCAGAAAATCTTGAATATTAAGCCTCTTTTCAAGCTATAATGATCATGGAGATTAGCTCTGATCAGCAGTTTTAGGCCATATGTAAATTCTGTGTCCCAAGGCATAGTAGCTGACTATAAAACTTTTTTCTTTCTTTCTCTCTCTTGCCTTTTTTTTTTTTTTTTTGGTTAGCTGTGATAAGGAGACTGCCTCATAGAACCTCATTACTATTGGTCCATATCATCTACTTAGCATTCAACAGGTCAGAATTCTTAGAGCATGTCAAGGACTAGCCTTCAGCTATGGTTTACTAGCTTTGAAAGAGCATATTATTTAAGCATTAAAAAAAAATCTAATTCTGGTTCCCTTAATTAATCCTTTTTTATGTGTTCCAGCTCTTTGGCTTCTGCAGCCTGAGCTAACTTAATAGCATTTAAATAGACTGTCCCCCTGTCCTTCCCCCACACTTGCTGATAAAAAAATCCAAAATGAGAACTTGAGACAGCAGGGGCTTGGAGGGGATGCCATCCCCCCCTTTTTTTTCTCATTCCCACTGCCAAGGAAATAATATTTAAGGCCCTCAAGACTGGCCTCAGCTACCTCAGATTCACCACTCATAACTCTCTGAAAATAGCAATGTTCTTCTGTGGCAATACAGCTGCTACTTCTCAGAGTGAGCCTGAGTGAAGTCATTCTCTGTTGAGGGTGCTGTAATGTGGAACCTCCTACTGGATGAGGTGACACAGGTCTTTTTCAGAGCATACTGATTGACTCACCATTTTGGAAAAGCTTTCCCATAAAACCGAAGACAGGAAAATTCAGTAATTAATACCACAGTAAACGTAAGAACAGCAATACTGGGTCAGACTAAAGGTGCATCTAGCCCAGGATCCTGTCTTCTGACAGTGGCCAATGCCAGGTGCCCCAGAGGGAATGAACAGAACAGGTAATTATCAAGTGATCCACCCTGTCACCCATTCCCAAACAAAAGCTCCTAACCTACTATGGGCATTTCTGCCTGAATCTTGGCACCTGTATATAGTGCTCAGATACTATGCTGAAGGGTGCTCCAGAAGTATAGTGGATAATTCCTAGTATCACTGTTTCGGGAAAGGGCACCAAAATGAAACATTTTCCCTAATGACTGTATTGACAAGTTAATAGCCAAAATGTAAGCAGAGAAATCAATTCTTAAATGTTGTGAATAAAAGGAAAAGTCGCAAACTTAATTCTAAAAGACTTCCTCACAAGAACAAACTGGAAGGAGATAGAGTTCTATTTAATAATGATGAAGTCTGAGGTTGACCATCTCTGCCTTCACTTATTGGATGCAGCTGTGGCAATGAGAAAATAAGAGCTGAAGGGTGGATAAACTACATTATCTTAGCTACCAAGGACAAGACTTTAAAAATATAAAACGGGGGTGGAAAAGTGCTGATTCCTTGAAGATTTCTCTCTCGCTCTCTCTTTTTTTTTTTTTTTTTGGCGTGCTAAGAGCATATGGTCAAATTCACAACCTATGTAAACTGGTGTAGCTTCCATGAAGTCAACAGAGCTGTGCCAGTTTACAGTAGCTGAGAATCGCTGAATAAGACTCAAACTATATAATATATATAATATGGCTGTGGTCACCTTTTATCATATCAAGGTTACAGATTTGTTAAAAAAAAAAAAAAAAAAAAAAAAAACCCCCCCCCCCCCCCCCAGAAACCAAGATATATTTCAACTTGAAAGCAAAAAGGCAAAACTTTTTAAATTAAGAAAGCAAGAAGTTTGCAAAAAAATGTTTGCAAGCATGTCCAAATAGTAATTTATACAATTTCATGACCCATTACACTTTCTGCAAGAAATGCTGAGGGGCCAGTATTGCTTTTGCTGTCAGTAGCTGTGGTCCCACTGTGTCTCACACTTGGTAATTGAATGCTCATGGAAGACAGCTTTTCCCATCCCCCAAATCAACCCCCCTCATCACCAAGCAGATCTTACTATAATCCCAAATGGCGTCAGACCTGTAGGGTATGTCTACACTGCCGCTGGGAGGTGTGATTCCCAACATGGGTAGAAAGACACACACTAGCGCTGCTCAAGCAAGCGCACTAAAATAGCAGCATGGATATGGTGGCATGGGTGTCAACTCAGGCTAGCCACAAGTCCAAGCTCACCTGACTCCCTAGGTCTAACCTTGGGTAGCTAGCTTGTGTTGCCACCCATTCAGTAACATCCACACTGCCATTTTTAGCACACTGGTTTGAGCACAGCTAGGGCAAGCACGGCTACCTGTGCTGGAAACCACACCTCCCAGCTGCATTGCAGACATACCCATAAACTCGTTGAAGTCCACTAATGACTTTGCTTTGCCAATCGAACATGGAAGGTGCTCATGTAGAAGAGTGACGGGCAGCAATACAAACCCCTAAAACAGAGAGAGATTCTTGTTCATTCACACAAGTGGTCCAGCACAGTACTTAAGGCGCAAACTTCCCCATGACACCCCACTAATGTGCTTCAGCACTATAGCTAGTCAGGACTTTTTTACTACATATTTTTTCCATTTAAAAATGCAGATTTAGCTGAATCAAAACTTTTTGTGGGAAAGGGTCAGTTTCAAATATGTCTACTTGAAAAGTTTTTGCTTAAGTTTTGAAGTTGTCAAACCATCCCGTTTTGATATTTCTGAACATTTTGATTTTCAGTTCTCTGGTTTGGAATGATTTTTTCTGTAGAAATTTAAGCTAATTATTGTACATTTTTTTAAAGCCAAAATATTTCAAATAACCTTTCACAAACTTTTTATATGGTTAAAAAATCTCTTAAAACACACACACACACACACACACACACACACACATACAGTATGAACATTTTTAAAATGTAAACTTTTCCACCTAATTCGGGACAGGAACATTTTCTAAAACCTTGAAAATTTTAGCGGGACAGTAAAACCATTTCCCACTCCGCTCAATTCAGTAATGTCCAGGAGACACAGTTATCTACAGAAGCTTGGTTTCTAAATGCTTATGTTTAGTTTGCCAACAAGAGCTCTGTTGTGGCTTTCAGATGTGGACATCTGCCTTATAGGAATTGGACAGGGTCCATCAAACTAATTTCATACAATGTACTGAGAAGTCATCAGATGGTAACACTTTTGTTCTTTTGCCAGTTTGAGATCAACAGGTCAACTAGATGGTGGTTTTTAATATGGCAATGACCATGCTGGTTTTTAGCTAAAAATTAGACTTTCAAAAGCCAGCCATTTAATTTGCTTTGTGCAAAAATGTCCTTAATGCTGAAGAAACTCTAGTGATCTAAATGTCCAATCCGGCTGGATACTGAATACTGAAATCAGGTGCTCAGTACCAGAGTTTCTAAGTATAATTAGATATAAAATAATTTAATAGGAAGTCTTTTTCTCCCTTAAGGAAATGAACTGCTCTCTGTCAAGGGAGGAAACCAAAAGCGAGCACGTTCACACAGCTCAGTTTCTCTTTTAAGGCTTATGCCAGCTTCAGTCCAATAAAAAAGTCCAATCCTGCCAATCCTGCAAACAATTACTACTGATCGTGGTGTTTACTACCTAACCTGAATAATCTGTAGGATTATGGGCCTGATCTTACAAATGCTAACAACCACAGTGATTACGGTTATAAGTAATCCCATAAACTACCAAACAATGCTGGACAGCAAGGACCCAATCTAATGTCCGGTGAAGCCAATGATTTTTATGGACGATGGATTTGGGAATAAGCATTTCCAGGATCAGGCACAAGTGCAATTTAGTCTTTGATTTGATACTTTACAGTATTGTACAGTGTTTTAATTGAAATACATGTCACTTCTGTGATTATATTTTAATAGCCTGCGCCGCATTTCAACAATGTTTGAGGAGGGGGAAAGTGATGTGGGAGCTTAGAGAGAGAGCTCATTATGGGAGATTTGGGGGAATAAATCAATACTTTTATTCATCAAGCTCCCCAGCAAAGATGCTGTGGGCACTGCACAATTAACATTTGATTGAAGGAAAAGTATCATTAATTAAAGCTTTATGCAATACAGTATGAAAGGAAAGTACCATAGTAAGGTAATTTCATAAGGAAAGCTCTGAACAGAAAACAGTCAAAGTCACGGAAACTTTGTGGACCCCGTTTATGACACCCTGGCACCACAATATTCACCACTGTCATGTAATTAGGATAGGTTTTGTACAAAGTATGCCTTGTGAGGTATCATTCTAAGAGTCTTGATCCAAAAGACATTAATATCTCATTGGATTGTATGTGCGATCGTCATATGTGAAGTTATTAAAATTTGACTATGTATGTGTTACTGAAACATTATGTGAGGTTGAAAACACCCACAAGCAGCCTTTCAGGTACAACAGTAAAAAGCCCAAACAATGTTAATGTCTCACTGAGGAAATGCACAAATGCACAAGGATAACCCCAGGAACTGTGTACAATAGAAACCTCTCAGAGATAGCAACTACACAATGGGAACTGTTTGACCCAGGTCACAGCAAAAGAGCTTTCCAGCAAGTGGGAAGAAGATATAAAAGGGGGAACATGATATCATGATATTACCTCTCTCTTCCTACAACTCACCTGGAAACACCTGAGGGGCAAAGACAGAACTGTGGGAAGTGATGGTCCCAGGCTAAAAGGATTTTTAGCCTGTGTATGAAAACCCGGGAAAGCCAAGGCAACTTGTGCCTTAAGAATCCGCCAGCCTGTTTATCACTCAGCGTGAGAATTTGCTAATTCATATCCATCCTATCTAGTGTGTTAAGCTCAGTTTGCGGTTTTGTTAATTTACTAAGGTAATCAGCTTTGATCTGTTTGTTATCACTTATAATCACTTAAAATTGATCTTTTGTAGTTAATAAACTTGTTTTTGTTTTGTCTAAAACTGTGTGTGGAAATTATAACTTGGGATAGAAAGTTGTTGCATCTCTCTCTCCACATTGAGGGAGGGGGAAATTTTATGAGCTTACGCTATACAGTTCCCTGTGCAGTGCAAGACAGTATAATTTTGGGTTTACACTCCAGAGGCGGATGCGTACCTTAGCAGCAGGGAGGTGCCTTAGCTGTATAGTCTAACCATGCAAGGACTGGTCAGAAAACCTGTTTGCATGTTACAACAGCTGGGTGTGTCCCAGGGCTGGCTCTGGCTTTTTTGCTGCCCCAGGCAAAAAAGCCTCTGGCTGCCGTGTCCCCCCTTCTCCCCCCCGCGCAGTGGGGGAGGGCGGCCGGAGCCCCGGGGGAGGACGGTGAGCCCCGGCTGGGGCTCCACTCTCCCTGGCCGCCAGAGCGCCGGGGGGAGGGCGGAGTGCCCTGGCCGGGGCTCCGCTCTCCCCGGCGGCCGGAGCCGGAGTGCTACACCGCGCCGCCCCCCTCCAGGTGCCGCCCCAAGCACAAGCTTGGTGGGCTGGTGCCTGGAGCCGGCCCTGTGTATCCCTACCTGTGTGTGTATGCTGATTGTAAAAGCAAGCTTCGAGAGTTTAGCAACTTGTCACAGCAGCACAGTGTGAGAGGGAGTCCAGGCTGGTGGGTCAGGCGAGCTCAGTGGTACCTTAGTTCCAAGTGGCACCCCAGGTGGAACCCAGCACACCATACATGTTGTACAAATGGGTTTGAGGCAACTGAAGCTTTCTCCAAGACCTTCTCCGTGCTAGGCCTCATCTTCAGTCTCAAAGATTACCCCTCCCTCCAACATAGATCCACTGCTACATGGAACTTCCTGGCTAGAACTCTCCTGCATGAATTTCACCAATAATTCAGCATAACTTTGTTTAATTGTACTCTACTCAGGTGGAAAAAGGACACCTGACAAGAATGCACTCCAGGATATCTGCTCTCCTGTTTATCACTAACCCTTTTAATCTGAATGTTTCAGATGCCTCCCAAACATTTTGGATACATGGATGGATGGAAAGATATAGTTAGATAGACAAATTAAATAATACAGTAATAACATTTAAAGGATTACTTCCTCAACATTAATAGATGTTTAAAGTAAGAGAGCACAAGTGCCTTTGCTTTAATGAAAGCTAATGGAATGCTTGTTCAACAGACTTTTATAACCTACCATTATGGAATCCAGACTATAAAACTATACAGATATATTGAGCTCTGGCAACTGTTTTGAAGCCCAAGGTTTTTGTGTGGCATGATAAGATGATAGATTACTGCTTGAAGCAGCAAATCAATATATCTTTGAGTAAAGTTGAAAAATATGTAATCAAGAACGTTAGACAAACTGAATTCACCTTTTACCCCTCTCAGCAAAAATCAACCCCCAGTCTGAGGTCAAGTATAATCTGGTCTTCTAAAACCTAAAGTAGTGAAGCCAAGAAATACTGTTTGACTGTGTACTTGATAACATTATCCCCTAGAGTGCTCTCAAAGATTATCCACAATGTATGTTCAATGAAGGAGCAATCATATGACCGTATGGACAAAGTCTGTATTGTATATCAAATCATGTAATTAAATAGAACAATTCTGTTTTAAATACCTTTGATGATCCCATGCATTAGTACAATGCTGCAATGTTTGAGCTGCAAATACTGCAGGAGAATATTTACTTATTTAAAAAACAATTTCCACTGAATTACATTAAAAAAATAAATTAAATGTTCTATTGATCTTAGGTTAGAAAAGGCAGTATTTATAAAAATCTAAATTTGGGGCCATGTCCCCTTTAAGAGTCCCATTAAGAAGCACATTCCTAGTCATAGTGGGAATCTCAAGGGGATCTTCAGGGCTAATGTAACAAAATCACCACAACACCTGGCTGTTATGGCTGGTAGAACAAAGATGGTGCTTTCCATTTTCACTTTCCATTTTCAAAGTGTTTTACAAACACAGTGAGTAGGGCTGAGCAAAAATGTCCTGTTTACTTTTTTTTTTATTCAAAATGGAATTCTGGGATTCCCCCCACACACACACACAAAGTTTCTGCTTTCTGCAGAAAAAAAAACCTGACCTTATCAAAAACTGAAAGGCAAAATCTTTCTAGCTTTTCCTTTATTGAAAATTTTTAATGAAAACTCTTTTTTCATTTTTGTTGAAATTATCTATGAGGGAAGAAAAAAATAATATTTACCAACCAGCTTTAATAACAAGCCAGATCCTCAACTGGTGTCATATTTGCTCCACTGTAGGCAATGGAGGTTTTCCAATTTACATCAAATGAGCATTTGGCCCAAAGAATCTGACTTGGGGTGTCCCATGCATTGACCCGGCTATGGCAATGTCTGTGAGAACTGAAGTGCTTAGCACCACACGGATCATAAGCAATCAGACCTCAAAACACCCATCTGAAGTGGGTAAACAAGTGTTATCATTCCTGTTTGCATACATGAGACACTCACGCTCAGAAGCTAAATGTCTTTGCCATAAAGAAAACCCTTGTCTAAGAAAGAACTTAAGGGTTCCTGTCTACTAGTCTTGTGTTCAAGCCCACTTCTCTATAAATGACACAGACTTTTCATCTGTGATTTAATCTGAAAATCCCTTGAGAAGCAGACACCCCCGATGTAAAGCTCTAATGTCATGAATTAGTAAGATAAATTATTTTATTGCAGGTGTTCTGAAATCCCCAGAATGATATGCTACAGCTTGATTTAAGTAACTATTTGTGTATGGAGAACTGGATAGTCCATATATAAATTTATTTGTCTCTTGTTTGGTAAACAGTCATTGAAATTAATCCATATAGAAACATTTGAAATTTGCATATGTTATCATAATTGCATGAGAAAAAAGGGTTGTTAGTTATGATTGTGCAATTGAATACTGATCCACCGATAAACTGTTTCAAAATCTAATGAGTGGCTGATGCTTTGAACAATACTACAATAATTCTGGGTCAAATTATCAGCGG
Source organism: Trachemys scripta elegans (assembly GCF_013100865.1). Lineage (NCBI taxonomy): Eukaryota > Metazoa > Chordata > Testudines > Emydidae > Trachemys > Trachemys scripta. The sequence goes on from NC_048310.1 coordinate 10,659,009, forward strand.
ATGTAAATAGGCATAGATCCACTGAAATAAAGATTTACATCAGCTGAGAATCTGAGCCTTTATACATTCTCTGACTGGCTCTTATACATAAATGAGACTCGTAACGCTTTGTCTCATTATACTGACTTTGATATATACATCAAGGCTAGTAAATGTTAGACCTAAATAGACTAATATTGTCAATTCTAAACTCCCTTTAAAAGAGAGCTGCCAACCCATTAGGGAAATCCATGAGAATCAGAAATCATTAGCACTATAAAGACAACGCTGTGAAAAAAGTACATTTGTTATTATGATTTCATGTACAATAAGGAGCCTGTTAAACAGAGTCATAGGCTGCTTCTGACCTAACTTACACTAATATAAAATCAAGAATAAATCCACTAAAGTCAATAGAGACTATAGGTGTAAATGAAATCAGAATCAAGCTAAATATCCCTGGTGGAGCTGGTTGGAGAAACTGTGATGGAACCCTAAAGTATGGACTGTATAATTCTATTGAAAGTGAAATGCGTTGCAAAATCGGGTTGCTTCTTGCCAGAATTTTGTTTGCGAAGAAAATTGGAAAAAAAAAAAAGTTTCAGTGTCACAATTCGCTGTTCCTTTGGTTTTGGAACGAAGCTTTTCATTTTTTGTTTTGACATGATTTTTCATAGAGAAATTTTTAAATGTATTATCTGATCATACAATACAAAATACAACAATAAAATAAAAATAAAATGTTTTGACAGAGTCTAAATGATTTTTTGTTCCTTCCTGGAGAATTTCCACATTTGGGGAGTTTGTTCCCATTCAGAATAAAGCCAAAATTTGAAATCATGCATACCTTTGTGAAACAGAACTACTGTCCTCTGTACAGCCCCAGTGCTTAGTAAGAAAGAATTTGCTCAGAAAACTATACATAAGATAGGCTTTAAATGTTTTATTTGAGGCATCTGTTGATCTTTAATAATATATAAATTTGATGTCCAACAAAATAGTCTTTGCTCCTAACACAGACGTAGCTGGAACAGATATATTATTTATAATATCACTACATTTGCCCTTATTTATCACTTTCCATTAAATATGTTATTGGAAGCCTACATTAAGTGGTAACATGAACAAATTGCTACGCAGGAGTACAAAAGAATGTAGGGACAAAATCAGAAAGTTTAAAGCACAAAATGAGTTACTCCTAACAAGGCATTAAGAAGAGCTTCTTTAAATACATGACGAGCAAGAAAGGCAAAGGAAAGTATAGGTCCTCTACTTAATGGAGAAGGAGAGCTAATAACTGATGACATCAAGAAGGCTGAGATGTTTAATGACTATTTTGCTTCATTCTTCACTAAAAGGGTTAATGGTGACCAATGAAAGTTTAATCAAAACTGGCACATTTCCATGAACAATTTCAGTTTTTCCAAAATGGCATTTTCTGACTAAAACACACTTAATCAAAAAACTCAGAAGCAGCTTTAATCACACCCTTATTTTACAGATGGGGAAATTGAGTCAGAGAAATGAAAGTGAGATCTCAAGGTGACACAGGTGAGTGAAAACCTAGATCTCCTGACTGTTAAGTTAAAACAAAAGGCTTTTCCTTCTGCTACAAGACATTTTAAACATAGTGTAACTTGGAACTAATTAACAACTTGTAAGACTTCCTTTGGATATCAATCACAAAAGTGATCAGTGATAGAATATGTCATTGCTGTAAAGCTAATACATTGTACTAGATAACTATCAGTGTTTTATGTTGCCATAAAGCAGAGTCATTGCATTAGGTAAGGTCCCTCTCTAGTCTTTCAAGTGCATCTTTAAAATGTACTTCTTACCAGCAGCTTTCAACAATTATTCACCAAAAACGGATAAAATCAAAAATTGCATCACTTTGAGATTCCACCGTCACGCCGTCTGTCCCATGTCTTCTGAACTCTACGTCTGTGCTTGATTCAGAGCCTGATCCTGCATTCTTTGCATATCCAGTACATACACGGACTTCAGTGTAAATGGGAGCTGTGCAAGGAATATAAGCTTAAGCCTTTCGTTTGTTTTGCAATATTCTCGAGGGAAGGAAGACATCGTCGTCGTGTTATGCAGCGTAAAGCTCAACTAGTGGTGCTCCCTTGGTAAGAAAGGACTTGATTTTCAAAAACACATACAAACAAGAGCATGCATATTTTATTTTCCATCTGTCTTTGATGGATAATTGTTGAAAGCCACCAGACAGAAGTGTGTTTGCACCTAGTTTGCAAACATAGGAGCCACAATTGTGTTCAGAAATTGAATATTTTCATACACAAATGGACATTCACGACACCTAAATTGCACGTGCAAATGAATACATTGCATGGACAAAATAAGCAATCCTTTTTGCACATGCATTTTCTCCCAAATCTGTTCCAATAGTTTTACAATACTGTAAACATTAAGGGATGAATACGACTACAAATGAACTAACCTAAACAAACTTGAGAAATCTACTTTTCCTTTTTTGGCTCATTTGTTTACTTTTTGCATATTACTAATTTCACCTTGTCAGCTACTTTCTTTTGCAGTCAGTTTCACTCTCCTGTTCTATGCCTAAATTCTGGACTGTTACCTGGATTCACTGTTCTGTAGGGGCTCATGTACACCAACCCCCTGTCTCATGAACATTTCAAAAAAGTCTTGGGGAAAAGAAAGGAGGGTGGGGGAACCCCCAACCCCATTTAAAAAATAATAAGACATTCATAATTTTGGATCCTAAAAGTAGCTGACACTTTCTCTTTAAAACATTAGAAAATTCAGAGTAACCAGCACAGGAATAAATAATCCCGTCATTCTCAAACGATCCATTTTGGATTCAGGTAGACATGTTCTCTGATAATAAAGGTTGCGTGGATCTCTCTGTTGATTGATACTAGCACCCCATGCTAGGGCAAACTAATCCCACCTGCACTGGCAATTTATAGGCCTTTCTCAACCGAGCATTTTGAGTACTGACTGCACCATAGTATTACTGTCACAGGAAATGATGTTCGATTGTTATAATACTTGGCAACACAATAGTAGGATTTACACCCATTTGAAGGAGAGGACAGCACAGGGGCTAGACCCACACCTAATGTATCAAAGCTCAATCTCTGAATCAGATCATAAATTTATGGCACATGATTGCAAGCTGTTTGGATTTATCACCCTCCGTATGCACAGTAAAGGACTCAAAAGAAATATAGTTGGGTGGAAGCTGACAGTCGACTGACTTACAGTACAACTCACCAAGCAGCCTGCAGGGCTGGCATCCTGCAAACAGGAGATGGAAAGGTGAAATATAAAACCTGTAATTTACATCTATAGAAAGAGGAAAAGAGTGAGATCTGGTACAGCCAGTAGCATATCAAAAAAGGAACGAGATACCATCCTATTCTGGAATATGTCATGCATGTAAATACGTTTCTTCAGGTTCATTTTCGTTGACACTGTCTAAACTATGCTGAAGCACCTTTCAATTAACTGATTATATGGATGAATGATATCCCTTGTGTTCAAGTCATTTGAATCTTTTAAGCACACCCTGCCTCTCAGAGGGCATACAGACAGATGCATAAACAGATACATAAAATCCCTGCTAGCTGAGCTAATGCATAAATAAAATTCCCTGTGCAAAGAATTAGATACAGAATTATACAAACAAACTTGAGCCCCTGATCTTCAATACCCAGAAGGGAGTCCACTACTTCCTTAAAAAGTCTTTTGTTCTTGAATTAAGAAATATGCTTATTTCTAATTAATAAACCAATGGTATAATGTAAATATATGCCAAGCAACTAAACATTGTTGCTTTGATAGTTCTATGCCTGGAAGTATATTACAGTGAAATTATTTTTCTACATGAAATGCAACAGCATAAAAAACGTCATGTGTTCTGTATCCTGGACAATTAACATTGTTCAAGTCAGGTGCCTATTACTGTTGGTATATTATTGTGTGGGGTAGAGTTGCAGGAGATGACAGGCCATTGTAATCTTAGGTGCAGTGCACAAACAAACCATTTATTCACCAAAAAAGTTAAACAACAAAGGGCATTTTGCAATTTCTTCGGTTCTTACATGCAGCTGACCTCTGCTCCTGAGGCAATCTGGAACTTTTCTCAATCTAACCTATTTCTGTGGAGAGCCAAGCATAACTGAACCCTGGAGTGAACCGCAGACTACTGCTTCCAGTCTTTTACATAGCAATTCTTTTAGCTGCAAATTTGAGATTATTTAAATTTCCTCAAGATGGACTGGGCTCAACACAGTGGCTTGGCTGGGCATTTGTTAGGGACAGGATCCTCTAACAGGTCTTGCCCAACTCTAACATCCAGATTAGAAAACAGGAATGGTCTCCATATCTATACAGCTATCACATCCACCTAGTTGCTGTTACACCACCCTATATTATTTATATGCACAAATACTTATTTTGACTTCATTGAAGATTTGGAATAAAGGGCGATGTTATTATATGACTGCTTCTAGGGACCCAGGACACAGACCAGGACCACAGACCATTGTTCTAGGCACTGTACAAACGCATCAAAAGACAGTCCCTGCCTTGAGGAATTTATCATCAAAGTAACATAAATAGATAGATGTTACTAGGCACTACTGCAATACAAGTTAATTATTATTATTATGAATAGTAATAATAAAATAATTAGTGTTTGAAGATTAATGACTTCATGGCCTGTAGAAAGATACCACAAAAGAGACACAGTGAGCCTAATTATGAGTGCACAAGAGCCATCCTTAAGGCTTAATTACATTCAAAACAAAACTGACAGACAGAACTGCTCCCTGAATGCAGACTGTGTTCCAAAAAGGACAGATAATGGAGCACGTGCTGAGCGCCCGCAGGAGCCTGGCTCGGAGAGAATATATGAACAGACACAATGAGGTCGCCAAGTGTCTGCATTGGAGCCTCTGTGGCAAGTATGGATTTAAATGCACCATGCGGGATTATGACCAGCAGATTAAAAGCGCTCTAGAGAATGAAGAGGCTAAGGTTATATGGGATCTGGCAATTGTCACAGACCAAATGGTGCAGGTCAACAGGCCTGATGTCGTTTTTGTAAGAAAGATGACAAATAAGACAATGTTAATTGATACTGCCATACCAGTAGACAGAAATATATATAAAAAAGAAACAAGAGGAGAAGATGGCGAAGTCTGACGAACTCTGCCACAAAGTGGAACAATCAAGGAAAACTAGATCAGAGACGAACCCAGTGCTTGTTGGAGCACTTGAAGTGATCCTTAAGGGTCTGAATAAGCAACTCAAGAACACACTAGGAGTTCAAGACATCATGAGCAATGACCTCCAGGAGACTCTTAGGCACTGTGAGAATTTTCAGCAAAGTCAAAGGAGAACAAGTACATTTGAGCATCTAAAATGCAGGAATTCTGCAGAGGGTTTAACAAAAGTCCCGACTACCCAAACCTACAGAGTCAGTTTGTGATCGGGATTTATTGGTGCCTCATAGATATTTTAGACAGCAGCATTCCCCTTTTTTTATGCTTAGAGACCTGGTATGTTGTAAAGGCTGTTTGTTTAAAAAAGGCATGATGTAATAATAATAATAAATATATACAATCTCTAATATCTCCTGAGAGATAGAGTCCTCCAACTATTGAAACAGTCCTCTGTGATTATTCTATTGGCTTCTGGTTGGCGCCTGTATTTGAAAACCAAAATATCAGCATTACAAATGTTTGGGGCGTGGACAGCTCTTATATTTGTCTGAGCAGATATTGACTGGCATCTGTTAAGATACCTTAGACATCTAAAACTGGTAAAGCCCCATATAAGAGAGATTCTACTGTAGGTTGCACTTTTTCAGAAATATTGTTAGTCCTAGGTGAAAACAAGCTGTCTGGTCCTGATAGCCTCTCCGCTTTCCAAAATTTGTGCCCTCTTAAGAAGCTCTGGGACAGACAGATATATTATACAAGGCAAAATTGTGTTCTTTACAATCCTCATCTGGCAAAAAGAACAAATAAAATACAATTGTTGGGGCTTGATGATTCTTTCACTTACACCAGTATAAACCCAGGAGCAGCTCCACTGAAGTCATTAGCGTTAAATTAATGTGAAACAGGAAAAGTGAGAAGAGAATCACACTTTTCGCTTCTGGGTGTTGGCAGAACATGACCTTTTAAATTGGGACCAACATATGTAGATGGACAGAATCAATTATTCTATTTACAACATGGTTAAAATCTTACAAATGCAATTTATTTCCAAGAGCAATATTTTATTTTTCACTATCTCACTATATTTAGCAACAATCCTTCATCATACAATATATTCCTACAGTGGAATACCAAGGTGCAAACTTCTACATTACTTATGAAAATTAAATCTACCTTTTTGGAATCTTCCTTTGGAAATCCATTGGAAATACTCCTATCATTTTCGTGAACCCCTACAAGTATTCATTGTGATTCACCGTATCGCAAGTCACATCAAAGGAATTCATAACGATTTGATTTGCATTATAAAGTGTTAAACACAGAAAATTGCTTTTGATGTTGTCTTCAACTTGTTCTTTAATTGTTTTAATGTAAGACAATCATTAGTATCAGCAATACTTGCATTGTGTAATTTCCTTAAAATGACAGTTTAAGACGTACCAACAATGTTTCTTATTGCTTCATTTATATTTTCTTCAGTTCTTGATTCATCTGTTTCTTATTTTGTTCTCCCATTATGATCAAGAACTATCTATTGTGAAGGTGTTGACTTACTGCTGGTGCCTCCCGTGGCAGAGTATGGCATAGCAGCTCTCTCCTTGCTGAGTGTCTACTGACAATGGCTGCTCTGCCTCTGGTAACCTGCCTCTTTCTGCGATTTGACCCTCCACCCAGGTTACTTCAAAGTCTGTCTCATTCTGGGGTAGTTCATGAACAGAAAGCAAAGGGAATTAACACAAATAAATGGAGTTAAGAAGAAACAGAGGGGAATAATTCAGGGTGTGTCAGAATCTGGCCCTCACTTCTCTCAGGGAGGGGCCTTCAGGCAGTGGTTGACCGGGAAGCTCCTGCCTTCAGTCAGCTCTTTCCTCAGGAGCTGAGGGCTGAAGGTCTGTTCTCTCCCCTGATCTGCCAACAAGAGTGCTGTTCTGCTTCCTTTTAAGCTCCTTCTGCAGCCTGTTCATGCCTTGCAGGTGTGGCAGGGCAGAGTTGCCTGAGCCCAGACCTGAGCTCATTGACCCTTTGTTGTCCCGTGTGGGGTTTAGTAAACCCCATCACACGCTATTCAAAATGGTTTTAAAATTACTGACACCAATGTACTTTGTTGTAGGCAATATTCTGTTCAGTGAAATGTTTTCACAGAGTAAATTTGCCTCTCACCAAAAATGACTGAATTTTTCCATAAATGTGTATCACAAAAAAATTGCAGATTTCCCGGTCTCATTTGGAGTGAAGTTATCCCCAAAGCAGAGAACCAGTATAAGGAGTATGTGCCACTTCATTCTCACTTGAGTCCTATTTTGTGGATTTAAGAGTTGCACAGTCCTGTGCTTGGTGTGAATATCTCCCTCTTGTGCCGAGTTTGTGTGGTTTGGGGTCTGAAATCGAGAACCCTTCCATTATTTCAGTCTTCCAGGAGGAATTTACTTATATTCAAAATAGAATGGAAATGCCGTAAAACTCTGCAATCCATTTGTGCAGAATGTTAGTAACTTCTCTGATTGAAAGAATGCATGAAAGAAAATGTGGTCTTGACACTGGTGGAAGAAGAATCAGAGGCCCTTAGAAAATACCTGATTCCACTTTTTCCTGGTTTCACCTAGTCGTAAAGAAACATAATCCTTGAATGTTCTCCTCTGCTGGAAGCTCTTTATTAAAATTGTGTCTTTTCTATCAGCTGGCTGCAGGAAAGCTCTTAAGAGAACCCCTGTAGTTTTTCCCCAGGTTGTTGGAATCACAAGTCACAGGCAAGAAGCAAGCCTGCGGAGCTCACCAAATTCAATGCAATTTTAGTCATTTTAAAGCTTAAGTCATCCTGTTTTTTTTTTCTGCACATCAGCAATGATCACAAAGTAAAAAGAAATACACTGGGGGAAAAATATTATTATAATCCTTGAGACATACATCAAACAAAGATCGCTGCAACATGTGTACGGGGGGGGGAGAGGGGGGTTTGTATAACTTATTCTGCCAACTTCTCCGGATATATCTTCATGCAGTTTACCTTTGCAAATGTCTTTTGATTTTCATCTTCCATATGCAATCTCATTTATATTCATTTCTGCACCAGCTTTGTTGTTGTTATTAGGCTAACTGAAAAAAAGGCAGCCTTGCATGCTGTATTTGATAAGAGGAAACTATCTCTATAACCCAATTTTCATTTGTCTGAATGATATCAAGATACAATTATATAGCATGTGGCTATCAATAATACATGCTCAGTGATCTAAATCCTTCCTCATGCCTTATCCATTTTTACAAATTATTATTTTAAGATATTGAACTTTCCTCTGGGCTATTGTGCTTAATGTCGTTCTGTGTGCCACTTTAAATGTCCCTTTATTTCTAATAATTATTTACAGACATCTTCTATCAGTTCTGCTTTAGGGCTCCTCAGTTGGAATGCAATGTATTCAGGCTACTGTGCTTAATGGAAAACAAGTTGCTGTTTTTAATGCAATTCACAAGCAATTTCCCCCACCTCTGTGGTTAGGCTTTTAACCCATTGGGCTTGTAACATATTGTTACAAGTTGCATAATCAAGTCAAATGTGTTCAGAATCATTTCTGCTAAATGCCTCCAGCGAATGAAAGGAGATGCCAGCTAAGTTCATTTAACCAGCCCAAAGTGGAAAAAAAATAAATTTTTCATCAGCTGGAAATTGTCAGAAATTTCCAGATGACCACTCTCCTACAATCCATAAGGCTATTGACCTAGGTTTTGCCATAGCAAGTGGGTTCTCAATCTGGTGGCTTGTGACCAGGTCTAGGGTGGTAATGGACGTGCTCCTTTCTTAATGGGTGCATGGGGCAGGGTCTCATGGGAAGAGGACCTCAAAACTCTTCCCTGTTGTAACACAAGGTCGCAATATGAAAAAAGATTACTTTAGTATAAAGTACACTATACTTTATAGCAGTATAAAGTATGCTGAGCTTGATCCAAAGCCTATTGAAGTCAGTGGAAAGACTCCCATTGATATCAGTGGATCAGGCCCATATACTGAATGCTAATGTTACATACACTCAGTCTTTTATGGGAACTAGGGGCAGTTCTGCAAGAACTAGAAATCAGCATTAAAACAAAACAACTGAACAAAGATTATTTTTCAAGTACAGATTATCCTGAATAGGTGACCACCAAACTTCCAGTATGTCTAGGATTCGACACTTCTAATGGAAGCCAAGTTTGCTATGACTTTTAGAACTGTTTTTGTAAGATTTTGACAGTTGGCTAGTCCCAAGAAAATCACCACTCTGCACAACACCATAGGTATCTTATGTTACAAATTAATTTCATGCAAGAAAAATTCATAGGGAAATATACGTGTACAGCACCTTTCATCCAAAAGATCCTAATGCACATTACAAACTAAATTATAAACTCTGGCTCAGGTTTTCAGAAGTGGCTTCCATTTAATGTATGCACAATTTTGCATTCACAAATAACTGGACCCAATTTTTTGCTCCTTCAGTAAGAGGAAGACATTAACATTGTAGAGGCCTAACCAGCTGTTTGTGTCCACAATGCACTGTGGGTTCAAAATAGAAAGTGCAATTATTAGTAAGGACAAAATTGCACTCCTTCTGCTCCACCAATCCCAAAAACATGGAGGCCAGATTGAGGTCCATTTGAAAATGTGGCCTTCATTACACAGGAATCACTTCATGCCCCACTAAAATACAGCCACTTCTGGGACTAAGCATGGCAACTCTAACATAGAATCATAGAAAATCAGGAGGTCATCTAGTCCAACCCCCTGCTCAAAGCAGGACCAATCCCCAGACATTGTCAGTGCATAGTCATACTAAACAAATAAAAATACATATAAACTTCTAGCTTAAATATATCATACATGAAAGCCTTGTCTTGCCTTTAATTCAGGCACAGCATAACATGTGTTTGTCCTTATTATCACATAAAACCAACTATATTATACTACACTCCATAATAGATGCCAGTCTTCTCATTGTAAATCAACGTCCCCAGTCCTTCTTCACCAAGTCTTGTCCATATCTCTCTTCTCTACAGCCTTTCAGTTGAGTATTTAATACACCTTTTTGTTTACTGAATTCCTCTTGTGATACGCAACAATAGTTTAACACATTGCAATTCCTTTTTCCTCTTGAATTGACCCATAAAGTTGAAAATACAGATACAACTCTTATGTACTTTAAAACCAATTATACTAATCCTATTTCCACAACTGCTTTGATCTTTCAGAAACTTGCTATGCAAACTTTTGCAAATCAACTCAGCTATGTATGAGATTCATACTTCACATGACTTTTAAAACTTTTAAGCAATATAATATTTTTGCCTGACAGGTTGCATTTTTTATTTAACTCTTTCCTTTTCAGTATAAACTGTCAGCCTGGCACTTTCTCATCAATTCCCTTGACTCAGATTTCAGGATTGTGTCTGGGTGCAAGATATATTACTCAGCACATTATTTTTGCCTGTGCCTTGTTATGTGCTGGCATTCTGAGATCTCTGACCTTGTGGCTCCATCAACAGGTCTTCACCATTCATGCTCTCCAAATTTCTGGACCTAATAGTTCCATAGTTTGCCCTGAAGTAGTGTACAATAATATCCTTATAGCTCTTAAAGTGAGCTAATGGACCCTATTCAATTTTGATCTTCAACCTCCATTACCATCCTGGAGCAAAACGTGGTGTTCATCTTCTGTACACCAAGATGGTTGCATGCAGACTTCCTTCTTTCATATTCTTTTGGTCTTATATAAGGAGGACAAGTTCTATGGTTCTATCAGCTTTAGGATTCTAGCTTTGATTAAGCCCACCTGGATAAGTTCTAGTCTTCATCCTTTAATGCATAAGTGATCATCCCTAAGCCCTTCCTCTGTCAGAGCAACAAAAGAAAAATGGCAACCCCTTCCCCAATACATGGAATGTGTGACGGCTGGATGTACTGATCTGTTGATATAATTACCATAAAGGCATAGGAGTTTTTTAAGTTAGACAGCAAGTTTAATTTAAGTTGAGGTACACAGTGTGTTTTGGTACCTGTTGGAGGTAGTACTAAAAAAGAAAGCCTTATGGAATATTGGAGCACACTCTTGTCATTCTGAAGGTGTCAAGGAATGCACAGATCTTTTCCTTTAACTTCATATTTCCATACTTTTCAGGTGGATTGGCCTGTCATGTAACAATGCAACCTTACCTGCTCCTAAACATTGCTTTTGTTTGCTAGTATAATAATGCTTGCATCCTTTCTTTTGAATATCTTTAGCATCTAAATGAGGGAGAGAGGCTGATCATTGAAATTTGCCAAGGAAATAAACCTCCCTGAGGAGAAATGCCATGGAATACTTGGATGAAAACTGGCTTGGTTTTGACCGAATTAGCACTTGTGAAAAAGGCGGGTAATGAGTACAGGTTCTTTTTTTTTTTTTTTAGCAACATTAGTGGGGTAGGTGGTGGTTTGTCTCACCTGTACCCCAATGTTAAGATGGAACTGCTCATGTGCACGTTGCAAGTTTTGCTTCATATTCAAAAGTTTCTGAAGGTTTGTGTATTGAAAGAGGCAGGGTTCCAAGAGATTGCTAAAGCAACACGCTGAATTGAGGGGGTCTGCAGGAGCTCAGCCTAATTTGTTACAGTCTCTTAAAATGTGCATTTACTGAGTTGGGGCACCACAGGAATGCTGACTCATCTAATGTGGTCTCTGTTGGATACCTGCCTCACTCAGCACTTCGGCTGACAACCTCATACTGTTTGGTTATATTTTAGTTTATTCTGGTAGTTTTCAACGACATCTAATGCTTCACAGCCTTCCACTTATACACATCTAGACTGAGCTGTGTTTTCTCATCGAGATGTGAGGTTTTGGCAAAGATAAGTTAAATCCACAGTGAATATAAGAACATAAGAATGGCCATACTGGGTCAGATCAAAGGTCCATCTAGCCCAGTATCCTGTCTTCTGACAGTGGCCAATGCCATGTGCCCCAGAAGGAATGAACAGAACATGTAATCATCAAGTGACCCATCCTCTGTCACCCATTCCCAGCTTTTGGCAAAAAGAGGCTAGGGACATCATCCCTGCCCATCCTGGCTAATAGCCATTGATGGACCTATACTCCATGAACTTTTCTAGTTCTTTTTTGAACCCTGTGATAGTCTTGGCCTTCACAACATCCTCTGGCAAGGAGTTCCAAAGGTTGACTGTGCATTGTGTGAAAAAATACTTACTTTTCTTTGTTTTAAACCTGCTGTCTGTTAATTTCATTTGGTGACCCCTAGTTCTTGTATTATGAGAAGGAGAAAATAACACTTCCTTATTTACTTTCTCCACACCAGTCATGATTTTATAGACCTCTATCATATCCCCTCCCCCTTAGTCATCTCTGGAGTCATCTCAAAGCTGAAAAGTCCCAATCTTATTAATCTCTCCTCATACAGAAGGCATTTCATACCCCTAATCATTTTTGTTGCCCTTTCCTGAACCTTTTCCAATTCCAATATATCTTTTTTGAGGTGGGGCGACCACATCTGCACACAGTATTCAAGATGTGGGTGTATCTGGGATTTATATAGAAGAAATATGATATTTTCTGTCTTATAATCTATCCCTTTCTTAATGATTCCCAACATTCTGTTCGCTTTTTTGACTGCCCCTGCATATCGAGCGGATGTTTTCAGAGAACTATCCGCAATGACTCCAAGATCTCTTTCTTTAGTGGTAACAGCTAATTTAGAACCCACCGTTTTATATGTATAGTTGGGAATATGTTTTCCAATGTGCATTACTTTGCATTTATCAACATTGAATTTCATCTGCCATTTTGTTGCCCAATCACCCAGCTTTGTGAGATCCCTTTGTAGCTCTTTGCAAGTAAGTTACCTTACTTTTCCTCTCTCTCTCTGAGATCTGAAAGATTTCTTGTTCAAATGCATTGCCATGGCTCTGAAGCTGCACTCAATGCTTATATTAGGGATTACTGCACAACCTATAAATAAAAGTAAATGCATTCTCTTGTCCTACATGACAAGACAAAATGCTAACAAGGCATGTCAGGACTTCAAATGGCTGGGGAAAGTAATTATAGAAACATGAGATTGGAGATGGATTGGCCATGGGGGTCTTCCACACCAAGTTTAATTCATGACCCTCAAGAAGCTTGACAGCAGTAAAGCATTGGCAGTGCAGAGACCACTGTCTATCCTGTCAACCAATATTGTATCCTTGTATTTCCACAGCCATATCCTTCTCTTGTCTTATACTTAGATTGTAAGCTTCTTAGGGTGGGGACCTTCTTTTTGTTCCATATTCGTACAGTGCTAAGCACAATGGGCTCCATTTCCTGTCAATATAAAACTGCCGCATGAGTGTATTGGCCATTCTAATTTAATGTAAATGTTGCAGACAAAAATGATTCAGTAATGTCCCACGGAAGACTATTCCACAGCCTAAGAGCTTTCAGGTTGTTTTCCTTGATGCCTAGCCAAAATTTTATCTCACTCAATTTCCTCCTAATAACCCAAGTTATAGTCCCTTTCACCACACTCACTAAATATTTTGAAACCAACTAATATATATTTTCCATGTTGATTGTTCTTCTTCACTGTAGGAATTAATAGAAACCAGAACATGTCTCAGTTTTAGCACTGAGCAAGTATAAAGCAGTTATATCTTCCCCAAGTAAGCGTGTGATGGAGTGAAGCCCTATCACGGGCTGGAAGGGAGTTAATAATCAATTAAGTATGGCACAGGTACAATAGATGTACCCAATTAGCTGCTCCTGAGCTAGAGGGTCAGGAGTTGGAGACATCAGATGATAACTTAATGGGCACCTGGGCCCTATGAAAGGGGAAAGAGTGGACTCTGAAGGGAGGAACCACAGAGAGAAGAGGGACTCCCGTAAAATTGCCAGAGCCAGAGTCTCCATGTGAGCAGAGACTTCAGCAAGACTCATTCTGAGAGGTCAGTGCTCAACATCAGAACTGGGGGATAAAAATCTGGAGTAGCTGAAGGAAATTGAAGATGGAGCCCAGAGAAAGGTAGATTTGTTAAGAGACTATGATTACCAGTTTGAGCTTTTGTTGTCCCCAAAGGGGTTGGACTTAGAAACGTCTCAGAGAGAGGGCTAAACTGCACACAGACAGATAACCTGCAGGGTGTGCTAGAGATACAGATTCCTAGAACATCACACCCTGATGCAAGCGAGCGCTTTAATGTTGAGTGTGCACACTGAGAAAGAATAATTTTCAGACTGTAACCTGTGTAGTGGATAAAATTGTTTCTCCAGTACCAATTACTTTTTGTGTTTATTTTGGAAGTTAAAAAAATAAAATAAAAAATGATCCTATTTTCCCCTTGCTGAGGAACTCAGGGAAAAGAATCTTCAGGACTTATTTTTAAAGCTAGGAGTTGTTGTTGTTCCCACTCTCCTCCCCCCCAAAAAAGAATACTATAAATATGGATTTGCAGAAATTTGCTTCCACTGGCTCTGGAGTCCTTGCCATCTGATCTATTTTCAGAATATTTAAAGGCTTTGTTGGTTTGTATGTTTGAAATCAACTGTGAAAGGTGTTGGGTTGTTGTTGTTGTTAACCCTGTGACTCCTAAATAGCACAGAGCTGTCTGTAGAAAGGAATGGAAGTCATTAGCAGGCATTGTGGATGATAGATTTAACTATGCATACTCAGAAACCGCTTACATTGCAGTTTAAATAAAAAAAAATGCATTGAAACCGGTCACTCGATCTCATTAGGTAGTCATACTCCGTTATGTACTATTGATTAGTTTGTACAAAGGAATTTCAGAGGAACTCTGACAGCTGTGCATATGCAGTCAATAGCCATGAAACTCTTGTTTCATTAATTCCATTACAATGGAGTGCGGAAGGAGGGGAAAGTAAAGAGGAACTTTCGGGAAGATTTGTTTTGGATTCTTTACAGTTCACTACAAACTGAACTATACAGAAAACAATGTTAGAAAATAGTTGATTTTCCACTTGGATAACTATACTATACTTCTAAACAGGACTCTAATTTATCTCTGGTTCGAATGAAAATTTGGCCAATTTTTTAAATTGTCCTGTTGGTTCTTAGCCTGCTTTTAAATATTGCAATAATCAACATCACACATTTATCTTAATACCGCTCTGTGTTAATCTTATGGGATAGCAGCTTATAATGCAATTCAAGTCCAAAGCCAAGCAGGGAAGCATAACCATGTACTAGTACATATAATTGCTGATATGGTCAGATGATTCCTAAAAGCTCCACCAATGATAAAGTTTGAACAAAGATTAATATATAGGCTTACCAAAGGTTTAATACATTAAAGAGGGAGTACAAAATGATTTTCCCAGTTCACACTAAACACAGCACACCCTATATAAAAGTGAAATTAATGTTAATTGTTCATAATGGTATAATATATTTGATTTCAGTCTTCATCCTGAAAGATTCTAGTGTGATTATAGCCAAATCTGTTAAAACATAGGACAATCCTGCAGTCTTCATCCAGCCACAGCTCCCAATACAGGATTTAGCTCTTTATTTGATATATCTACATATCTATAACAATACATAGATAGATAGATATAGACAAACAGACGGATGGCCCAATCTTAATCTCACACCACTGTCACTCCAGTGATTTTAACAGGCATTTTCCCTAGCGGCACAGGTTTCAATGAGATCAGAATTAACTCATTTATATTTTCTGATAATATAATTATCATTCACAATTGAAGTGGGAATACTTCTGCATTGGAATATAACAGCTGTTGAACAACTCACAGCAACTTTGCACAACATCTGAGGGCAGGAACTGAAGAGAAATATATTGAGTTGTAACTCCGGGAGAAATTTAGATAGAGAGTCTGGGTATCCAAGTTAGAACACATGTCCTTGCCAAATTCCAAGACCCCCTAGTTTTACAGAAAATGCCATGAGAAGCACACATGAGCATCATCAAATCTACATTAGAAATGATCAGAAAATGTTCATACTGGCTCTAGTCTACACCATGTATTTTTATTTGAACTGTGTTCAAATATGTACAATGTTGCAATATCTCAACAAGCCCTACAATATCAGCATATTTTTCAATACACATTCTATTTATTCTCATCATTTACCTACCACAGGCATTGCATATGCAAATAAATCCTGCCAGGAGCCAATCTGAATGTGAACAGGTAGAGTTCCCCCCTGAACTCAGTCAATATGGGATGTATTCAATCCCAACCTTAATCCCATCCTGCAGTTTGTCTCTCTTGATAACTCAGATAAGAGCAACAAAACCTCAGACTGAGCATCCTTCTCAAACTATGTTGTTTCTAGGGTTTCCCTGCAGCATCCCAGAGACAATTACCCTCTGCCCAAAAGGCAGGGAGAAATTAATGAGCCACACCCATCACACACAGTCAGCAAGTATCCTTCTGCAATGGAACAAATGTGCAGGTACACCTCTACCTCGATATTACGCTGTCCTCGGGAGCCAAAAAATCTTACCGCATTATAGGTGAAACCGCGTTTATATCGAACTTGCGTTAATCCACTGGAGTGCACTGCCCCCCCCCTTCCCCCTGAAGCGCTGCTTTACCGCATTATATCCGAATTTGTGTTATATTGGGTCGTGTTATATCGGGGTAGAGGTGTATCAGAAAGCAGTATATGGCCTATAAAACATACAGTAGTTTACAGAAGCATGAATGACACCGACATACCTGTAGGTGACCCTTCCATGACATGTCCAACGTATGGTCCTTCCCTGAAGATGGGTCTGTTGTCATTCTGGTCAATAACAATGATATCTAGAAGGACTGGGCCTTCAATACTTTTGCCGCTGACATCAGTGATCTCAACTTGCAGCTGAATGAGCAAAGAGATAGGAATACATGAGTTAGTTCATTATCATGACATAAGCAAGGAGCAAGGAAAAGAAAAGCTTACATCAGCATTTTTGCTGGAACAAGCCACTGGCAAATTTAGTACTTCAGTCTCAAGGGAGATTCTCTAGGACTGGGCTAGAAGCAAAATGGTTTTGAATGCAAGCAAGAGAGATTCATATGGTGACCCTCATTGGGTAGTCTGCAACTGAATTGCTAAATTTGCTAAAGAACCCAGTGAAGGAGAGAAAAAAAGAAACATAATTTGATATTAATGAAGTGAATATTTGCTTAGAATCAGTCTATTTCCTTCAAAGGGAAACATACAGTACCAAAAATAAATCGCAAGATCCTTGTTAACTGAGTATTAGAAGATAGAAATAGGATGTTATAAGAAAAAGGTAAGAGCAACCCTTTTGTAGAGTAAATAAATTCCCTCCTTGATGAGGGAGTAGAGTAAATCAGCACAAAATTTGATTCCATCTCTATGTATTTTGTCCTGAAAAGAAAGGTATGGAGGAAATAGCTGCAATGGTAATATTTCAATTATGTTACGTCATGACTTTCATGACAAGTCACTGCTGCCTTCAACACTTCTTTATGTCTCCTCTTTGTTTATTTATTTATTTATTATGTAGCAGAAATGGGATATTGTGAAATCAACAGCCACTAGTTCGTTGACATGTCAAATTCAACAGAACACACCTCCTCAAAGTCATGGTGCAGCAAAAACCTGAGGCATGTAATGCAAGAGACATTTCTTTCCCTTTCCGCGGCAGCTGGCTTTTGTTCCAGTGTTATGAATTGGTATCTCAGCCATGAACACAGAGAGACAGTAATAACAGAGATTCACTGCAATCAATGCCTATTTCTGCATCTGGGGTACAACAGTACTATAGTCTTTTGGCACAAAAAGCTGGGAAAGCAAAAGGAACCATTCAGATCTGGTTGGGATTTTGGCTAAGAGTGTCAGAAACAATGCAGTGTTAACTGATTAGAATTAGAACACAAAGCTTTTGAACTAAATGTTTGGGATTTCTATTGTAAATTTCTGAAACAGCTTAAATAGCCTCAGAAGCTAAACAACAAGTATTCTGCTGGGGGGGAGGGGGAATCTAAAAAATTGGCCCACTATGACCATAGTCAATGGTTATTGAACAAAACAAGTGTTTTTTTGTCAAAATGGAACGATGCATATATTATAATAGAAAACTACACGTCTGATGACCTTTCCTTGAAGGGCATTGTACGTTTATGAATGTGTTTGCTTAGCAGCTGAGGGTTGATACAGTGCGTACCATACATCATGTGGTAATGAATTGTGTTGTTTTGAAAGGCTCCACTCTTGAGTAATAAACATTCTTCACAAAACCTTAGCAACCTCCAGCACTCAACAAACCTACCATTCAGGTCCATTTTCAGATTTTCCTTTCATATCAACCCTGCTTAACACACACAACAATCTATCAGCTGTTACTAGTATGGCAGTTCTCAGAAAACAGCTTGCCTGTGTTCATGTTGTGGACTCTGGGATGCTAATTGGATTTTCAGTTCATCATAGAATCATAGAATATCAGGGTTGGAAGGGACCTCAGAAGGTCATCTAGTCCAACTCTCTGCTCAAAGCAGGACCAATCTCCAACTAAATCAACCCAGCCAGGGCTTTGTCAAGCCTGACCTTAAAAACCTCTAAGGAAGGAGATTCTACCACCTCCCTAGGTAACCCATTCCAATGTTTCACCATCCTCCTAGTGAAAAAGTTTTTCCTAATATCCAACATAAACCTCCCAACTGCAACTTGAAACCATTACTCCTTGTTCTGTCATCTGCTACCACTGAGAACAGTCTAGATCCATCCTCTTTGGCACCCCCTTTCAGGTAGTTGAAAGCAGCTATCAAATCCCCCATCATTCTTCTCTTCTGCAGACTAAACAATCCCAGTTCCCTCAACCTCTCCTCATAAGTCATGTGCGCCAGCCCACTAATCATTTTTGTTGCCCTCCGCTGGACTCTTTACAAGAAAGATGTGGAAAAATTGGAGTGTGGGACCCAAAACTGGACACATTACTCCAGAGGAGGCCTCACCAATGTCGAATAGAAGGGAATGATCACATCCCTTGATCTGTTGGCAATGCGCCCTACTTATACAGCCCAAAATGTCGTTAGCATTCTTGGCAACAAGGGCACACTTTAGACTCATATCCAGCTTCTCATCCACTGTAACCCCTAGGTCCTTTTCTTCAGAATTGCTGCCTAGCCATTCGGTCCCTAGGCTGTAGCAGTGCATGAGATTCTTCCGTCCTAAGTGCAGGACTCTGCACTTGTCCTTGTTGAACCTCATCAGATTTTTTTTTGGCCCAATCCTCTAATTTCTCTAGGTCCCTCTGTATCCTATATCTACCCTCCAGCATATCTACCACTCCTCCCAGTTTAGTGTCATCTGCAAACTTGCTGAGGGTGCCGTCCACACCATCCTCTATATCATTAATGAAGATATTGAACAAAACTGGCCCCAGGACCGACCCTTGGGGCATTCCGCTTGAAACCGGCTGCCAACTAGACATGGAGCCATTGATCACTACCCATTGAGCCCGATAATCTAGCCAGCTTTCTGTCCACCTTATAGTCCATTTATCCAGTCCATACTTCTTTAACTTGCCGGCAAGAATACTGTGGGAGACTGTATCAAAAGCTTTGCTAAAGTCAAGGAATAACACATCCACTGCTTTCCCCTCATCCACAGAGCCAGTTATCTTATCATAGAAGGCAATTAGGTTAGTTAGACCTTGCTTGCCCTTGGTGAAACCATGCTGACTGTTCCTGATCACTTTCCTCTCCTCTAAGTGCTTCAGAATTGATTCCTTGAGGACCTGCTCCATGATTTTTCCAGGGACTGAGGTGAGGCTGACTGGCCTATAGTTCCCCGGATCCTTCTTCCATTTTTTAAAGATGGGCACTGCATTTGCCTTCTTCCAGGCTTTGAGAAGGTACAGTTAAAATAGACTGCTTCTTGGTGACATTTTTGATCATAAAGTGTTGCTGTCTTTTGGGAACAGACAGTTTGCAATAAAATTAAAAGAAAAGGATTGGGAATCTCTCTGGTATTATCAGCTATATTAGCTAAACTGTGAAGGATGGTAACTTTAAATGAATAGCTATTAATTTCATGGGTTGTCCCTGATCTGTTGTCACTTCCTAATACAATTTCAATGTGATGCTAAATTCAGCCCTTGATTATATCACTTTAAACAAGGGTGCAAAAGCTTCCACTGACAAAAAAAAATATCTAGATTCTAGATCATGCCTGGGGCATTGATCAGAATTGGGTTTGATGCAGCACAGTCTTCACTAATGAGTGTCCTATGGAGTCTTGTCCTGAAACTAAAGTTACCCTCCCCAGTCACAACCCCATTGCTTTGATAAGAATGGTACCCACTCTCCAGTGGAGCTAAACCTCATTCCACTCCTTTGGATATCTCACCACAACCACCATCCTCTGAACTTTTAAAAAAATTATTTTCCAACATGCTGAAGATTTACCTAAAACAACAGATCAATGCCACACTTGTATCTGGTAAATTCATGTAGTATTTACATTGACAGAAGGAGCTGTTCTAGTTTATGAGTAAGTGAATATTGAGGATCTGATTTGTAACAACTGCGTGCATGGGCAAGCAAATTTACTAGTTGTCTGACAAAAAAAGTCAAGACTTGAGCTCCAATCCTGCAATATCTGTGCACTGTCAATGGGGCCCTGCATGGAACAGCAGTCTACCTACCTGCAATCAAATGTAGGATCAGAGACTGAATGGAGGACAGTTTTATAGCATGCTCATTTTGAGCTGAAGCACTGATCTTGAAGTTCACCCATCACCTCATTTTTAACTATTAAAATAAACAATGGTCATTTTAACAATCTAGGAGTTGCTGCTATTATTAATACTAAACATGTAATGTTTTCAAAGCATTTTACACATATTACTTAGCTAAGCCTCTCAGATAGACTTAGCCAAAATTGCTGAAAAAGGTCACATGATGTTTTTCATGAACTCACATCATAGGATTAATTTGTCTCTTCACAGATCCAGATCAGTTTCTAGATTGAGAAGCACATTTCATCCCTTGCTTCCTTCCGTCCATCATTGCCAGTCTCCCAGGGCCAGCTCCAGGCACCAACCGACCAAGCACGTGCTTGGGGTGACACCTTGTAAGGGGCAGCCAATCTTCGGGTGGCGGGACAACACTCGGGGTTTTTTTGTTTTGTTTTGTTTGGCAGGGCGGCGCTCAAAGTTTTGTTGTTGTTGTTTGTTTCAGTGGCGGGGTGCTCAGGGGGGTGTTTCAGCAGGGCAGGGCGGCTCTCGGGGGAGGTTGTTGTTTTGGCGGGGCAGGGCGGTGCTCGGGGGGTTTGTTTCAGTGGGGCAGAGCGGTGTGGTGCTCGTGGGGGTTGTTACGGCGGAGCGGTGCTTTTTCTTTTTTTGGCTTGGGGCGGCAAAAAAGTTAGAGCCAGTCCTGCAGTTTCCACAGCTCTTCAATTCCTTCTCCCACCCTTGTTTTCATGCCTTCCACCTTGCTTCCGCCCCATGTGCAATCCCAATCTCTGTCTGCAAGGCCCTCAGACTCCAACCGAAGATTCACACCTTCTGTGATGCCCACAGAGTCTCTCCCAGATCAGTCAATCATCCTGTACCCTCCTAACATTTTAGAAGCGAAGCTATAAAGTGAACAAAAATACTAAGTTAACATCTGGTCTCTTTGGGCAGTCTATCTTATCCATCTCTGTCTTTTAGATTATAAACTCCACAAGGTCAGGAATTGTCTATTGTGTGTGTTCTGTAATGCCCGAATGTATTGTCAGTGTTATTTGACATTCCTGCATGTACCCCAGAACTGGACAGTACTGCAGGGAGCCATTTAGTATGTTCAGCCACTGACAGCTGAAAACCAAGCATCACATAGCTAGGAAATCTTAGGCCTCTTTGAGACAAGGTCAGGCAGCTGCATACTTGCAGTTTGTTAATTAGAATGGGAAGATGGGTCAGAAAGTTATGGAAGAGAGTGAATGAATAGCAACCTTAGTTTTAGGTACCCCTGACATATTGTTGTTTTGGCTAGAAATACTAGAAAAGTTTTGAGATAATGAGTAGTTTGAGAATTGGTGACTCAGTAGAGGTTATTATGCTGACCCACTAGTAGTCACTATAGATTATGTGCTTTGTTAAAGTTAGCTATAAAACATTAAGTAAAAGTAAATACCTCAGCCGTGCAAGGGAGCTTTTCCAAGGACAAGGAGCTGACATCTAAACTCCCCATCAGCTGGATGGAAAGAGGACCTCTGGAAGCCTCATTAGTGATCACGTGAAACCATCTCAGACTGTGGGTAACTATATCTGGGATGTCCTAAACCGTGTGTGTGTGTGTGTGTGTGTGTGTACACATAATATCTAATAAATAGTAGTTTTAGATAAGAGCATGCTTGCTGGTATCAAGCATTTATCAGACAGAAGCACTTTTTTCCCATTGATTTATTCCTGACACCGCCTGGCAAAAGGGGGAGATACTTTCTACTGGGTGGAAGAACATTTCTACTGGGTGGAAGAAAATGGTTGTCCAGATTATGGCCACCTTCTACCTGTGCATGCATCAGCTGAGCCCTGAAAAATTTCTCTCTCCCTCAAAAAGAAGAACAGGAGTACTTGTGGCACCTTAGAGACTAACAAATTTATTAGAGCATAAGCTTTCGTGGACTACAGCCCACTTCTTCGGATGCATACAGACTAACACGGCTGCTACTCTGAAATCTCTCCCTCAACACGTCCAAAGTGAGAGATTAGAAACAGCAATGAGGACCCCAGAAAGCAAGCTACCATCTGCACCCACTCTACTTCTCCCTGCTTAACTCTTCTAGGAGATAAACCAGGAGGAACAAGAGCCTGAGTACAAAAGTTACCTTCACTCTCTCAATTCCCTCCCAAGAGATAGCAATAGCAGCAGGGGCCCGAGAGTGCTTTAAGTGGTTTGTTTATTCTGTTAATTTATTCCTACTCATGGTGCCTGATATAAGTTATTTATAGGTTAGCAATGAAACCTATTGGGATAGGATTAGGTCAGAATTCTAATTCGTTTATTAAGATGGATGGCTTATGATCTTATCGCAGCACATTCTGCTATGCTTGTATGCACATTTCACTTTTATATAGTACTATGATGGGTGTGAGTGAGAGAAGCACAATATTTATGCTCTGAATAGACTATTTGCTCCCACAAAATCTCTGAGCACTGCCTCAGTCCATTTTACGAGCCTCTGCTATCCCAGTCTTGATTTGGATGCCCTCTTGCTCGATGCCATTCTTGTAAAACCCTGCCCACTCTCCCTATGATCTACAATATATATTGTTTAAGGGTTGAGGAGCTAGCCAATATCTCTGGCACGTATACATCTCCTGGCAGCTGGTGCTTCACAGGCTGAGTTGCCCAGCTGGCCTATGCAGAATGAGATGTTTCATAGAGAACATTTGATCCTCCCTTTCCAAGACTTGTTTAACATTAGTCCCTGAAGTCAATTTCATGTCACAGGATTATTAACATTTTCTATACCCTGACCCATATTGTGTTACGGGTACCATGAATTAAAGTTCAATCTTGTACCTGCACTGCTGTGTCACAATGCCACTGCACAGAGCTACCCTGAAAATGAATAGTGAATGACATGTCCCTGGTTGTTTTGGAGCTTGACTCCTCTCCCCAGACTGATCCTGACTCTCAGCCATGTTATTTTCCTCCCCCACCCCTTTTTCATTTTTGGCAGTATTGGTAGCTTATTGTATTAGATTACAAATGTTTTGCAAGCCATTACTGGTGGTAAGGCAATGTGAAGGTACAGCGGGCATGGGCAGTTATACTTCTGGAAAGGTGACAATAGGAGGAATCTGATAAAAAAATCAATTCCTAGGTGTGTAATTCCTTTAACATGATCCAATGGCTGGAATTTGAAGCTAGACAAATTTGGAATGGAAATAAGGTGTAAATTTTTACCAGTAAGAGGAACCATTGGAACAATTTAACAAGGGTTGCGGTGGACTCTCTATCACTAACCATTTTTAATCAACATTGAATTTTTTTTCCTAAAAGATCTGCTCCAGAAATTATTTTTGGGAAGTTCACTGTGCTGTGTTACGTGAGATCTCAGACTAGATCATCGCAATAGTCCCTTATGGCATTGGAATCTATGAACCTTCAAAAGCAAGGTTCCAAATAGCTTTTAATATCAGATCTCACAGTGTCAAGAAAATAAATAAGTCAGTGGGAAAGGCAAGCATTAAACTAGGTTGATAAAGAACCAGACCTCAGCTGGTTTTATACAAGAGACCACCTCACCAACACAGAACATGGTAAGCTGTCTAGTTCATGGTTGTTTAAATGTTGCATTCTTCATCAATTTTCAAAAAATAAGGAGGGAAAGAGGGGGTTGTTATTTTTGTTTATAAACCACATCCATATCAAGGTAAAAGCAAGGGATTGAGATGGTTCATTTTAGTACAAAGATCCCACCCAGGTTGTGTGGTCTTGTTGGTCAACACGTATGCCCCATATCAAACCCAACAGTTCTTATCTGACTTCTGCTTGATCTTGTGTACAGATTATGATGGATTTCTTTACTCTCTTTGTACAGTACATATCTTGATCACCAGCTGATCTGTTTCTTTTGTCCCCTCATCCCCTGAGATTGCTTTCTAAACTGCTAGCCTGTAGCACACTTCTTATGACCCATTATTACCATCACTCTGTACACATGGTGCGAGTGTTCCAGAGAGTTGGCTCTCTAACTGATGCTTAAACCCTGCCTTGGCTGACAATGAAAATCATACACTGGCTATTAAGCAAATATAGAATCCTTCTACTACATTCTTCATTCAGATCTCAGAGTGATAGGGTAAAAATGCCTAGAGAGAAAGACAGATATGCAGAATGCCAAGTTCCCAAAACTCCCATTGGAGTCAGTAGGAGTTGGGGGTGTTCAGAACCTCTGGGAATGAGGTCCAGTCAGAGCACCTTTGCCCAGAATACTCACCTCCCTCAAGACTAGAAATGCTTAAAGCTGTGGTTCAAGATATGTGTACAACACCTGACTGCCAACAGAATAATTCTTGGAACCAATGACCCTTGTTAAACAAATAGGCAGGCTTGCCCAAATTAGCAAACAGCCCAAGGCTCTCTAAAGCTATTTACATTATTACAAGAAAAACTGGGAAGAATGACTACCCTTTAGATGTCTGAATATGAAAAGTCATTGAACAGTACCTTCATTGTGCGCACACTAGCAAGCTTCTTCTCTCATACTCTCAGGTAGAGTTAAGCCTAGTCCCGTGGTCTCAGTGTTAAGGAAGATATATGCAGACCACCTTCAGGGTGATATAAAGTTGGGAGTGTTTATTGGAAACACTATAGCTCACAGACTTAAGATACGGGCCCCTTTTTGGTCTAATGTCCCAGCCTGGGTGAGAAACACAGGGCAGAGTTTCGCAGACCGACAGAACAGGTAGAGATTTAGAAGCAATAAAGAAGATGCAAATCTCAAGCAATAATGAATTTTAATCTGAATTTTACAAGACAATTACCTCTCAATACTTTCCATTCCAAACAGGACTGTTTAATTTGCTTTTTAGCTTCTCATCAAACTTCACTCACCATATCGGAAGAGAGAGTCTCTCAGGTTCAGAAGTAAAAAAGATACCCAGGACAGCACGTCAAAAAGATCCAGATCTCTTTTTAATAGTGAAATTAATATCTTTGTGAAAGTGCTGCCACTCATAGTCAATCCATCATCCTGATTTTAATAATTCCTGTATTACACAGCATTTATAAAAGGTAGATACTCACATAACCTCCATGTTAATCTCATGAAACCCCACATCATCACCTTTCACAGAGTATAGGAAAAAGCTCCTGACTGTGGTGAGCAACTGTTTATATTTACATTTGCATCTAGGTTTTGGAGGAATCTAATTGACTTCACAGAATGTTGGTAGCACCCATCAAGTTTGCTCATTAACCTACTCTTCTTTATTTTGTGCTTGGAACTTTTAGTTGAGTACATCCAACAACACAAGTCTATTCATGCTTGTAAAGGAGATGGCTCAGGCCATGAGGCCTCTCTACTATACTTTTCATCTCACTCTCAGTCAACTGCAGTCCTGCTCCAGTAATTTACATAGTATGGCTGCGTACATTGGAAAGTCAACCAGTGAGGCAGTTTACATACCTCTTCTTGACCTTCCTCTTCAAAAACTCAGAGAAAAACTTAAATTCTTTAGTACCTGGATAATGTCCTCCCTACCATCGCCTTTTAAATCCAATATTAAGATCAATTTGCTTCAAAGAATCAGTCTGATAATTTGCCTTGGGTAGTTAAATCCCATTAAAATGGAAGTTTGCCTTCACTTACTAGACACATGCCAGCAGCTATGTACTAATGTAGCCCCCCAAAATATTATCAAAAAAGTAGCAGGTTTATATGACAGCAGCATAAACAATAGATCAGTCTTCAGTGTACTATTCTGTTCTATACTGTGACAGGGTTGGGACTCACCCCCTGGCGCTTCCTACTGGTTGTCTCGGTAATTAGCTCTGTCCAGTGGAGCGCCCCCTCCTGGTGGTGTCCCTTCTGTCGTCTCGCCCTCAGTTGGCGTCTGAGCCCACATCGCTCACCAACTCATGGCCTCCTCTTCCGGACCACTGCCCTCCAGCAGTGCCCCTTAGTCCATCCACACCCCCTTCCGGGGGGGAGGGGGGAGGAGTTAACAGGAGTGTGTGCACTGGCCTCAGCAGCCTGCCACAACCCCCAAGTCTAGCCCCTCTTACGTCAGGGGGCAGGTTGCAGCCTGACTCGACCACTGCTCCACAGCCCGGTGCAGCACAAGGGGGAAAGGTGGGGGACCCAGGCCCACCTGCTACTCTGGGTCCCGACCCAGGGACCCTCTAACAGCAGCCATCCTACCCGCCTTCTCTCCCTCCATCTGTCCATGTCCCTGGGACGCTTCCCCTACGGCCCCTTGCACCCACTAGGCCCTTCCCTTCAGGGCCTGCAGCCTGGCAGGCCTCAGGCTAGAACTCCTTTCTGCTCCCTGAGTCTGGCCAGCACTGCGCTGTCCGCGGTGCTAGTCTCCCTCCCTGGAGACAGACCTTCCCCTGTCGAAGGCCTAGGACAGACTGCCTGCTCTCTTCCTGAGCAGCCTTTTATAGGGCTGAGCCTGACCCTGATTGGCTGCCTCCCAGCCCCATGTTCATTCTTCTAGACAATGCTGTCCATCTTCACCCTTCAATGAAAGGCAGCCATTTTTGAGTTGGAGTGCAAAAGCGGTTTACATCAACTGTAGACGGACTGTCATGCTAGATGGTGCAGAACAGCAATATATATCCATTGAAACTACAAAGGGAATTAAGTTGGCAGAATCTGACCAGGAAGATTTTTTTTTTTTTTAAGATGCAGTTAAGAATCTTAGTCCTGTAAAAAAGCAGCAAGGCATTTATAGGCCATAAGAGGCTACATCAGCATTTCCAGCAGCAGAGTGCACTCAAACATCTTAATGGAGTATTGTTTCCAATACTAATTTAGTACTGAAGAATGACCCCCACCGAATCAGTAACACCGCTACCTGCAACACCCTCCATTTCCTTGGAGAATGTGTATACTAATGCTGTATTTATTGAAAGTCTACATTGGAGATGTTTGTTAGTTTTATTTAAAATGACTGGCTAAGTGCAGGTTCAGAGTGGAGAAACTTTGTCAGACTAATCTTCAGACTGTTGGTATATAGTACTCCTCTACTAGGGAAAACCACTTAGCGACCACTGGGTTAGGAAAAAAAGTGATAAAGAACCACTCTAAACATTTTATGGCTCTATTTAGAAGGCGTCTGCATTATCTAAAGGAACAATTCAGGGAAAATAACAGCCTGGACACAAAGAAAGAAGTTGCTATAAATAACTTCTAACAAATAATTACTCCAGCTTTTCTACTCTACAAAAATACAAAGAAAATACTAGCTGTTTGTTATATAGTATCAAGAAAAAAAGAGGCTAAAAATCATGCTAGTAAGCAGCATATTTAGATAGCGTGGACCACATTTTCCCCTCAAGGACAACTGTGTCACTCCCTGACTGTTCTGTGGTTGCTCAGTTAATGTCAGAGGGGTGGCACAATTGTCCCCAAAGGGAGAATTTAGCCAAATTTTCAAAGCCCGCATTTAGTGTACATCTACACTGCAGCTGGAGGACTAATTTCCAGCTTGGCTAGACATACACGCAGTAGCTCTGATCAAGCTAGCTGCAGGAGCATGGGCAGCAAGAGGGGCAAGCCACCAGAACACATATCTTGTGTCTCAGATGGGAGTGCATTAGGATGGCTAGCCCATGTTGTCACCCATGCCACCATGGCTTCGTTGCTATTTTTAGAGTGCTTAGCTCAATCAAAGCTAGCACATGTACATTTACACAAGCTGGAAACACACTTCCAGCTGCAATGTGGATGTACCCTTAAATTGACATGAATAGGTGCAACTGGGACCAAATGTCTGTTGGTATGCCAAACCACCCTTGTGAGCATCCTGATGTGGACTTTGGTCATCTTGCTAAGGCACCTATTTTTTGAAAATAGGTTCCCATTTATAAATGAATTATAAGGCTGCTGGCTGTTTCCTCAGCCTAGGAAGACCTCACTGTCATACCCAAGTTTCTTTCCAAGCATAGTTTTATTATTCAAACATAAAACTTAGGCAAAATACACACAAACAAAAAAGCGGTTCCTCTGCCTACCAAGGATTATGGCTCCCAGAGGCTGTTTCCCTCTATGCCGAAAGGAAAATGCACCCTTCCCTCCAATCCCCCTATTTCAAATCCTAGTGCAGGAGCTCATCTCCCACCTGCTGCTCCTCACTCAACTGAGCCACTTGCTGGCTTTTATAATTCCTTGTTCCCTTCCCATCTGGGCTTGCTAATTGACCAAGACTGGCAGTTGCTGGGACGCTGGCCCTTAAAGGGGAAGACCACCCTATTACATACATATTCGATTCATTTTTCTTCTAGTGAACACACACTTCATATATGATAACTTTTTGGTTCCAGTTCAAGCTACAGCCACATTATTGGTGCATTTCAAGTTCACAACATGTCACTCCTGGGGAAAGTGTTTGCAGTCAACCTGCAAGGTGTCAAGTGCCGGAATCAAAGGCTCTCAGCATTTCTTAGGGGGAACATAGTATCTGGCAGATATAGTCTACTTATGAGTTAATGTTTATTATGGAAATTAGAAGTTGTAAAGCAGAATATTGGTGCTAATTATAGATATTATTAAATTCCTCTTCTCTTTCCTGTACTCTTTCATACACATAAAGGCTCAAGATAAAAGAGTGTATTTGCTTTTATTTTTAGAAAGGTTTCTATCTTTATCATGCATGTTTTATCTCCAACATGTTTTGCTGGAAAGACATTATTGCAAGGAAATGTTAAGCACTAGAGAGTTATCTGAATGAAGACTTTTCTGAATGTCTCCTCTAAATTATAGATCATTTTTTCACAACATACAATTACTATAAATCTTCAATCTGTTCTCTTTCTGACAGTTCTGACACATCTATCTGAGATGTGAAAATTATCTTTCTTGCTGTCTTCAGGTTGTGAAATGCCAAAGAGGTCTTCTTAGAAGAAACACCTAACCGTTCTGATTAGTCATCTTATCAGTGAGGACAGAATACCTAATTTTAATTGTTACTAAAATTCTGCCCTGGCTAATTAAATCACAAATGATAATATTTTTAATCTACTTTTCTTCTTCCCTTTTTCTTGAGTAATACTAATCTTATACTGGCATAAATGGCTGATGGATTATCTCACAAATAAACAATTTGAGAGCTACTATAACTAACAGAAAGAACAGGAAAAATAGGATAGTCTACAAATGGCGGATAAAAATTGTAGCCAGGCTTATGGAAAAACTAGTAAAGTTCTTAGGAAAATATATATAGAAAAATATATAAACATTTTATTTTAGCACATTCATATTATGACTGTTGTACATTTTCATAGTATAAATATGTATAGCTGTCATCTTATGCAAAGATGCTTACATTTCCCTGTTGTAGGGAAAAAAGGGTTTAGAAACCTTAATATTTATCAACATGAATAAACAGAAACCTCTAAAGATTTCGAAACTCTACGGATTTCACAGAATTAGGAAAAACTAATTAAAATAACAGAATAACATTGAACCTGCTATAAAGGCTTCAGTTTAAAGGTTGGTCTCAAAAACACTGTAAGTTGGATTTGCAGCCTACATGATGAAGAAGGGATTATTAAAGGCATTACAAATGAGAAAAGGTTCCATACTAATCATTCATTTAATAGCTTTTTTTTTTTTTGTATTTTTTTTTTTTGGAGGGTTTTGATCTTCGTTAACAAAAGAAGCAAAAAATAAAAAAAACAAAACAAAAAAATCAGCACATGTGTGGGGTTTGGAGAAAAAAGGTTGAGGTTTTTGTGAGTATTGAACATGCTATAATATATGCAGTACAACTATTATTCAAAATATTCCATTCACTGAATGGGGCATAAGGTACTGAAACCTTGGCTGACTTCCATACTAGCATCAATATCCAATGTCTACAGGGCAAGTCTGAAGCATTCTTGTTCAAATTCAAATGGGAAGGTTGTATATTTAGAAAACAATGTGATGTGTGTGAGAAGCCCTCAGACCACACCCGAAAACCAGAATATCATGTGCACACCCACCCTCTCACCACCGCTCACAAGTGCCTGCAATTGCTGGGCTACATGGCCCAACTTGCATGGTCCGGCACACGTGGCTCTGCCTTAGGCCCCTGCAGGTATGGCTGGCGTCGGTCTATGTCCCCAGACACAGTGTGGACCGTATGGTCAGAAAATAATTGTGGATCAAATTTTACACCCTCTAGTCAAGCAAAACTCCTCAAGTATGCCAATGTCCTGTTTGCAATATTTGGCCCCATAATGCTTTATAAAGGATAAAACAATTTCTGAATGTCCTTTCTCTTAACACAACTACATTTTAACTGTGTGTGTAAATTAAGAAGAATTTCAAAAGAGACTGGTGACTCCCAGTAGAATTACACAGAAATTAATTCTTCATTAGGAAGAAATTGCTTCAACCTCTTTGAAACATCAGACACAAAGCATTGCTGACATGTTGATAAAAGTTCTGTGAGCAAAAGGAGGAATTTAACAAAGTCATCATATAAATAGCCATAGTCTCCAATTCTTCATCAGTTTTAATGCCCTCTCTTTTTAAAAATTTCAGATCATTATTCAAGTAAGGAGAATAAAAGGTCACAGCCAACATCTGAGGGTGCCTTGATTCCTGAAGTGATGCTTAGCATGGACTCCCAAGAAACTAAGAGTAAATGTTAAAATGATGTTCGTTGCTCCCTCTAACTTCACTCATTGAAAGGGGGAGGGGGAATCTATATATACACATCTCTAAAGCCCCACTAGATTTCAAAAGTTTTTTATTAATTAATTTATTATTATTCTCCTCTTTTGAATTGCTATGAAATGATTTTTTGGGTGGAGGTGGGGAGCTGGGATGAGGGGGCAATTAGAGTGGCTTCTTAGCAAGTGAAAAGCAAGATAATGTGCATCTATTACAAGAAGTTGTGCTATCATATAGATTATATTTGAAGTTAGATGCCATTTGACAAAAAAACCTATTGGGGGGAAAAGGGGGAATGAAGACAACAGGACAAAATAATACAACAGTTTGAAGGAACAGGAAATAATGGAGCCTTATCTGTGTTAAGTCAAATCCACTAATACTTCCAGAATTGATTTCACTCTGATTCCCTGGGGTTCAAACAAGAGACTGTTAACTTATTGCTGATAGGAGTGGTCTCAAAGTCCACTTAATATAATTCTGTCTGGTTCCTCTACCTATGTTCTTTTCAGTTAGAGTTGCTATACAGCAGTGATCAGAGAGGGGAAAAAGAATCTATGCCCAATCCATTTTGAGGTTTTCATATTGTATTTATTATCCTAGCAACATTCAGCTGAAAGAAAATGAGTCGGGGGGGGGGGGGGGGGGGGGGGGGGGGGGGGGGAGGGTCAAGCAGGAGACCTAGATGAACAACATAATTTTGTATGGCAGCCTGAATCCCATGTTTCATTATGATCAATCTTATATAAACGCAAAAGATGATCAAATCCATTCAGATGCAATGAATCATTTGATTCAATTATTTACTTATTTTACTGTTTATTTACCCCCAATGATTTTTTACACAGCAAATAGCTTTACTCACAATGCAATACTACTTGGCCTTCCTTGAGGTGAGAACTACAGGGATATTACCTAGCCAGTAGCTCTTGCATGTTTTATATTCTGTAATGGCCCATTTTACAGAAGTGCTAAGCACTTGCATCTCCTGTTGCCTTCAAGTAGAGTTACGAATGCTCAGTTCCTCTGAAAAATCAGGCCCCAGTTCTTTTTTGTGATCGGAGATCTCTGCAGCACCCAAAGGCAGCAACAAATTAAGGGACTGTTTGTTTTTCCTCTTTTCCAAGTGGTGGAAGTACACAAGTGCCAAAAAATGCTGTCCAACATCACCTCCATAGTCCTTTCTACACTAATTAAAATGGTACTCTCAGCCACAGCCAGTCCTGGAAACCTGAAAGTTCAAACAAACAAACAACAAAAACACCCTTAACAGAAATGCTATAGTGTATCTGCTAGTTTGAAACCCACTTTTGCAAAGTGGGCATTTTTCTACCTGGTAATTATTATAAGAATTGCCAAAGAGACACTAAGTTCTGACATACTAATCTTCCTTACTGTTAGCATTAAAACAAATCTTTAATGATGGACTATAACTCTAACTATGGCCTGGAGAAATCCAGGTTGTTAGATGTCATAATGGGAACACAGAAGCATAAAACAGTAAATGTTCTAACCCACCACTGCCTACTCATTCTAATTTCAGGAGCTCAGTTGTGGGAAATATGCCAACCTGACCCCTTCAGGTAAAAGATGCTCAGTGCCATAGAGTAAGGCAAAAACTCTCAAGGTCCCTGCTAATATATTTGAATATGCTAAAATGTCTGCCTGACTCTACATTTGGTGATCAAGACTCTAAATACCTAATCTAATGTATATACGTCAGTGCTATTGGTGTCCTAGTAAAGGCATTTTTCACATCACTGTGGGAATCCAAATGTTGGGGACAGGGGGAGAAATACCATTTTCCCTTGGAGCCCAATGTTGAAGATTTTTTTTCTTTACTGTCAGCATGAAAAAGTTCTTTTCTGTGAACCAGATCACTGTGTAGAAAAGCATGTTAAAGAATTATAGAGAACAATGGCGTAAACTTCAAAGTACATTAAATATGAACGACTAACTCCTAGAAATCTTACACTTAAATGAACTCAGCTTATGCTACAAGACAAGACTAACCTCTTTTTTGGTTTGGTTGTGGGTTTTTTTGAAAAATGCATTTTGAGGTTTTCAGATCACAAAGAACCCAACTAATGCAGGGTTAGTCAAAGTTTGGTTGTTTCTTGGAGGGAGGGTTGTTTTGGTTTTTTTTGAGTCAGCGGAAAAACTCAAGGTGGGAAACAATCTGATATTTCTATCAGTTATGCTTAGAGATATTTAAAGGTGTTGAAAGCAAAACTAGATTACTAAGTAATAAATGATATTTAGTCAATATAAAGCACATACAAAGATAGGCACTCGTATTCCATTTTGGAACAGGTAGAACTTTAACTGCAGTTATGCGGCTATGTTTGTAACACTGATCACATACAAAATATATTTAGCACTTGTAGCCCTAGCCTGTATTCCTTGCACACAACACATTCCCACTGATATCAATACCAAATCAAGTCTTTATACACAGGATTAGGACCTTGTACAAGTGGTGTTTCACATCTTCAGAGCATGTTACATACATTAACTAATTAATCCTCAAAGTCCCTATTAAGAAGGCATCCTCCCCATGTTCAGACAGAGAAGTAGAGGGAAAAGGAGATTCAATGAGTTGTGCAAGGTCACGCAATGAACAGCTGGAATTCTCTACTTTGCATTATTGGGACGCAGGGGGAACGCCAGAAGAATAGGCAACACCTGTATGGTGGTGATAGTCTAAAGTTTTCTAGTTGAGAATGAAAGAGTATAAGTGCTGACAGTCAGGATCAGTTGGCAGGCATCTAATCTGGCCTGTACATAGGTCTGGTTTTGGACTGTGTTAGGAGATAAGATGAGTATCTTTGATAGTTTAGAAATATTTGATAAATCAGGCCCTCACAAGAGCCCTACGAAACAGACCGGTATCATCATCCCCATTTTACTGGTGGGGAAAATGAGGCACAGGGTAATTAATCATCTCCATCATTATTTTAATATTAGGGTAGTATCTCAGGGCCCCAATTGAAACTTCAGCCTCATTTTGCTAGGAACAGTGCACACAAGTAGTAGGATGGTTGTCACTGTCTGTATCCATATGTTCACCCTTTTTGCAAGACTATGATGGATTTTGTACAAAGTATGCCTTTTGAGGTATTATTATAAAACTCATAGTTTGTTGATCATTATTGTACTGGTAAAATATGTGTGGCAACATTGTATGTAAAGTTATAAGATTCTACTGTATAAGATTACTGAGACATGTTCCAAGTTTAGAAAAGCAAGCACAAACCAGTTCTTCAAAGACAAAAGGCAAACTAACCCCTCAGCCAGGTGTCAACAAAATCAAATGGAATATCCCTGGTTAAGAGGCCATTCTTCAACAGGAAAAATGGTGTGTGAAAGAAATCTATACTTCGGCAAGTGTCTTCTGAACCTCAGTTGGAGATGATTTTCAAGGAAAGAGAACTATAAGAAAAGGAAGCAGAGACCCCAAAATACTCCTCCCTTTCTCTCTGCCCATGGCATCAATGACACCTGAAGGACAAGGAAACACTGACCAGGGAGAGGGGTCCTGGCTGAAAAGAAACCAGCCAGTTAGACTTCTTACCTTGTGGTGAGAGACACCTTTGCTTGAATTCATTTAGCTTGTTAAGTTAGATATTAATTGCATTTTACCTTTTATTTTCTTGTAACCAGTTCTGACTTTTATGCCTCATTACTTGTAATCACCTAAAAACTATCTTTCTGTAGTTAATAAACTTGTTTTATTGTTTTATCTACACCAGTGTGTGTCTGGATTGACGTGTTCAGGAAACTCCATTTGAGATAACAAGATTTATGCATATCATCTTCTATTATTAAAATGATGGACTTTATATGAGCGTTTATTGTCCAGGAGGGTGCTGGGCGGTACAAGACACAGAATTCTGGGGGAAAGTCTGGGACTTGGAGTTTGCTGGTGTTGTCTGCTATGTAATTCATGAGTGGCTGGCTATAGCACTCATACAATATAGCTGGGATTGATTTACATGCTGGAGGCTGTGTGTGGGCACAGATCAGGAGTAATTGCTCTCACAGCAAAGCAGTATAAGAGGCATCCCAGGCTGGAGAATTGAGGAGACACAGCTGTTCATCTGTCCGGACTGTACCCTGGCTAATGTCACAATTGCAATTGCCCCAAAAGGTTTAAAATTAGAATAGACAAGACAAAGGCTGGGAGAGGACACAGAAATGAGATGACTGTTAAGACTCATATAGATGGTCAGAATCATAAACCAGGATTAGACCCTAAGTAGCTTGACTTTCTGGCCCCAGTCTGATAACTGAACCATACTACATGCCAACCAAGTCATTTGGGGTACCTCTACACAGCCTGTAGCAGCAAGCTTCCCAGCCTGGGTCAAAGATTTGAGCTTGAAGGGCTACTGTTAGCACTCTAAAAATAGCTGTGTAGACCATTGTGGCTCAGACTGAAACCCACCCACTTCCCTTGGCCTCAGATCGGTCTACACAGCTCTTTTCAGAGCATTAGCGTGAGCCCTGCAAGCACAAGTTGGGAGGCTCGGTGGCAGGGGCTGTGTAGCCATACCCCATGGGGTCATGTTTTCCAAGGTATTTAGGTGCCTAAAAAAGCAGATAAGCATGTAGCGGGATTTTCAAAAGTCAAAAAGCAGGTTAGTTACCTAATTCCCATCCAAATCAAGCCCCTATATACCTTTGAATACATAAGAAGCAGCATATGACACATTGCAGTCTTTTCTGGGATCACTTTGTGCTGCCCTAATTTTATTATCCTTCCTCCTTTGGGCCTTTCCTGCAAAGAGTTCTCTCTCTCCCTTTCTCTAGCACATTGGGTGCCATGGTATTGTACTCTACCATGTCCTGTTTTTATCCCTGTTACAATCAGCTTCAGTTATGGATCATGCTAGGTAATGTCCCAACTTTCTACTTTCCAAGGACACTAATCAGCACTCCTTATTTAGGAAAACCGTGTCTCGTTTTTCTCAATGTCTCTAAAGACAAGAAAGGGAACTGAAAACCGTTTTTGTCATAGAAAGCAGCACAATTCTAGGGACTGTCCTCACAAGCTACAAACAACAAAAACACTTTTAAAATCATGCATGTTTTTAAATGTTATCTAGGAGTTATGGACATAGAGAAAATACGCTCCAGTGTCCAATCCCAAAATAAACCCAATGAGTATTTCAAATATAACTAAAAGGACAGCTTTCAAATCTGTATGGTTGTAGAGCCCTTCAATTGAAGCCATGTGTACTTTAGACAAACAGAAAGCATTATGGATGATCATATAAATACTAATTAAAATCTTCCCGTATCACAAGAGAACACATGTTGAGGCCCTCAAAAGAGAGGGAGAGAGGATATCAGGATACACCAAAGCAATCAAGTCTAATCACCACTAGAAAAACGTGAAATTAAAGCAAATCAAAAGAGGAGGAACTAGGACTGAAATAAAAGCATGAAAACACAAGCTCTGCCAGCATTTTTAGGCTCCATGCTGCACAACAAAAACAACAAACGCACATGCATAAGAACAGACGGAGAATGGCAATACACTTTAAAATTGCTCCAAAGAATGCTCAAGTCCTGCTCACTGTTCTTAACACTTGAAAAGACAGTGCAGTAATGAGTGTCATCAAGAGAGTGACAATAGCCTCAACAAGAGTTCCAACGCAGAGCAAGCTTCCCGTTAAGAGGCAGCAGGGTTGCAAAACTTAATCAGAAAAAAATAAAATAAAATCAAAAGTGCAGCAGAAACAAGACAACCCATGTCGGCAGAAGAAATAAAGGCCAATGAAAATGTTAGGGATCTATCCCCATGTGTGTATATCAGGGGTCGGCAACGTTTGGCATGCGGCTCGCCAGGGTAAGCACCTGGGCAGCCAGGCCAGTTTATTTACTTGCTGACGCGGCAAGTTTGGCCGATCGCGCCCCCATTGGCCCGGGATGGCGCGGTTCGCTGTCCCAGGCCAATGGGGGCGGCGAGAAGCGGCGCAGGCGAGGGATGCGCTGGCCGCAGCTTCCCACCTCCCCCATTGGCCCGGGATGGTGAACCACGGCCAGTGGGGGCCACGATTGGCCGAACCTGCCACGTCAGCAGGTAAATAAACTGTCCCGACCTGCCAGGGTGCTTATCCTGGTGAGCCGCGTGCCAAACGTTGCCAACCCCTGGTGTATATGTTTTACGTCATACTACCATGTTGTTCAAAGTATCTGTTGGTACTAGTGGGAGGAAGGAAAAATAGGACTTCCTGACTGGTTACCCAGTGAGAGAGAAGTAGAGGTGTAAGTGAGGACAAAAGTCACTGGTTACCCCAGTTTGAGTCCATTTTGTATCAATGTTAATAGGTTGCTTGTTTCAATGGAGGGAAACAGCAGTAAAACCCAGAATTTTCTACACTTTGTTGGTTACAATGGATGCAACCACTCCTTTAAATAGTGCCTTTTAAGGAATTATTTCATTAAAGTATATGAACAAACTTTGCTCCATTTTCTTCACTCTGTTCATGATAGTGACTGAGAACCTGGCTGAACTCAGATTCATGAGTGCTATATGTCCTTAGAAGTTCCATGGGACCAGAAGAAGCATCAAATGACGCAACTCTCTACTTTCCAAGGTCCCTGTTCAACACTTCTTATTCAGAAAAACTCCTATGGACTCAAGTGTATGTTT
Source organism: Trachemys scripta elegans (assembly GCF_013100865.1). NCBI lineage: Eukaryota > Metazoa > Chordata > Testudines > Emydidae > Trachemys > Trachemys scripta. The sequence continues at coordinate 10,697,189 of NC_048310.1, forward strand.
TGCCTGCACATGGAGCATCAATCAAATCTGAAGCATTACATCATTCCTAAATCTCTCTTGCAATATCCCTCTGAGCCTCCTCCCCCCTAAAAAAAGTGGTCACTCGATTCCTCACAAACATAATGCATCCTGACATGCCCACCCATCATCTGGGATCTCTCCACACCTCTTGACCACCAGGTGTTCTACCTGACTGTGACCACAGGAATAGCCTTCTTAAGCACGGTCTCCTCTAATAAACATTCTGTGCTGTTATTGAGACTATTCAGTAAGCCTAAGCAAACGTATTTTCAGTGTTCTCAGCAAAGATTGAGTTATTGTAGCTCCCATCTATATGATTTGCTGTGAAGCTGTGTGTTTAGTTATGTTTGTTATCCATAAAATACAAGAGCTTTTTATTGATTTTCTCCAATATCCGCATTCACAAATAAGAGGTTGTCAGCTCTGTTATAGTGCCACGGTAAGATTTTGACATTTGATTGGCTAAAAATACCATAAAAGTTTCCACAGTTGTTCAAAGTTTTGATTTCATTTCCCTCCTGTATTCTTTCCCTGGCCCTAATGGTTACAAAGATGTATGGGAGAGGTGGTAATGGTGCACTTGGTTTTTTTTTTTTTGCCTTTTACTCTCAACTAAATGAGTTTCTACTGATTTTGTCTACTGTTAGCGTTATTGAATTTCCTGTTATGCCCAGTTGTTTTGCCAATAGAATATCTATGAGACGTATTTCACAATTCTATCAGCTGATCTTATTGGTCTTTAAACATATTAGTTCGTGTCAAGTCATAGGCATTCAGCTGCTTTTCCTCATACACAATGTGGAATGCTTTGAGTTTCTTTTTTTGGTAGTTTTTCTAACGAGAAGACTATATACAAGAGAGAATGTCTGACTTTAGCTCCACCTTTTATTTCAGGAAAGATAGTTACTGAGGTAAATATAATGGAAGTGGATACAGAAAGCAGCCTGTTCCAGTGCCTCTAGTTTGAGTAAGATGTTCTTTCTGATTTCTGTTTTCTGTTTCCAAGATGGTTTTGGTACTTTTAACAATACTATGCCATCTCTGTCTATTGTCACAGAAGAATGCTTTAGTCAACAAGCCCTAAATTAGCTGAATCATCACATTAATGTTTAAATAAGTGTCCTTCCCGGCCCTACTGCTTCTCATCTATGCATTCCCCTCAATCCCTCCCACTTGAGACTACCCAAAATAAAGCTTCTTCAGTCATTATATTCCCTTGATGATCGGACCATTTCTCCTCTTTCCACCCTCACTTCTTGAGCCCCATTGTTGGCTTCCTGCCTCTTATCACAAATTCCCCATCCTTGAAGTCAAGTTAATGTAGTTTTGTCCTCACTTACCCCTCTACTTCTCTCTCACTCCTTATGCTCTTCTTAATGTTTGCTCCTCACTTTCTCCCTTAGGACTAAAACCTGACCCCAATGAAATCCATAACAAATTCCCAGGGACAATTTACTGCCTTGGTTTCAGTTTCATTCATGATTTCCCCTGTGCTTGGAACACTTTTATGTTTTGTAGCCAAGTTACTTCTCCTTCATACAAATTTCTCCTTAAAGCCCTCTTCCTTTAGGAATCCTTAGTAACAAAAGTCTGTCCACATTCTACCTTACTAGAAGTGTTGTTCCACTTGTTTGGTCTTTGTCTTGTCTATTTTAGTTGAAAGATCTCTGTGGCAGGAAGGTATGATTACTACTGTGTAAAAGTAATTTACTATATTAATTAATAGTAATAATTAGATAAGCTGGACACAATTTTTGGATGATAGTTTATTCAAACCCACAGCTCCCACATCCCAGGCATGTGCCCTCAACATTAGATTAACAGACATGCATTTACGTTTTTGGCAGCTGATTGAAATGAAACATTTCATATGACCCACAATGGACTTTTCCAACTTGCTGACAAATTCCAAACATTTTCAAATCATTTTCCCCCGATTTTTCAGTTTGCTGGCCAAACTGGAAAACCAATAATTTCCCCAGCTCTAGAATTAATTTATTTTATGCAATGAACATGCTTATTATGTACAGATGTTGGTTTTTTTTCCCAGCAATCTAGTTTGTTGCTGCTTACTCCAACCAAAAATTAGACTTAAAGAAGAAAAACAAAATTGTATAATTCAGCCAGAAAGGAGTTACCTGAATGTCAAAGTTAATTACAATGACCCGCAAAAAGTTAATCACAAAAATGTCTAATGCCACCTACCCCAATAATTACAAATGAAAAGAACAAATATGTTGGACTGAAAATTAATGAAACATTTCTTTCCAACAAATAACCTGTGCTCGCAAAAGAAACAAATCATAGAAGACATGAACTTCCTGATCATACCACAGGAAGCTACAGCAGTGAAACCTGCTATCCATATTGAAAAGCCACAACTGAAACAACAACAAAAAACCCTATCTTTGAAACCAGACAAGAAAAATCACTAAAAGAACAGGAGCAAATGACATATCAACAAAAAGAGGAAAGGAAATTATACTCTATTAGACATTAATAGCAATTAGGAAAAAGGTAACTAATTTCAAAGAAACAGGGTCACCACAACAAGACTTGATAATTAAAGTAAAACACAGTAGAGATAAACATACCCACAAAATAGAGGAAGCAGTTGAAGCCTTACAATAGCGAAGTACTGGACTGTTTTTATGCCCTATTTGATTAGAAAAAGAAAAATATTCAAGAAAAATCTCTTCACTTAAACTTTTAGACCTAAAAATGGCTAGTTTCAAGGGTGCCCCTATTCTTTTTTCTCCGTCTTGAGACACCTGATTTTCACAAAGTGTTGAACATTCCCAATGTGAAAATGAGGCCCCTTTAATCTGGCTCAGGTTGGACATGACAAAATTGAAGGATCCAGATTCACTAGTCATTTCTGAGTATTTAGACCTAAGCATGCTGAAATTTCTGATCATATTTCAAGTATAAAGTATGTGAACAATACACCACTGTTTAAATGAAGTGAGAGTTATTTAGTCACATCCACATAACTTCAGCCACTATCAACCTCAAACCAGTTGTCCCATCACTGACGAGCACTCATTCATACAAGTAGTCCCAACCCTGGTAGCATCAGCATTCCCTACTCCCCACCTAGCAGAGAGGAAGTTGGAGTTGGACTGCATGTGCATTTCCACCGTGAAAAGCCTTGCATCATGGATTTGGGATCAGAAGATGGTGTTATCTAGAGCTGAATCTGTGTGTACAATATACTGTCCATATCTACTTGCAGTATGCAAAACATAATTCTATGCAATACAACACATGATGGGGATAAGTAAACTTAACCTTCATGTATAAAAGCATGATGAAAATTGTACAGAAGTTCTCAGTTCATTCAGTGTTGCTACATCACTGTAGCTCTTTTGAGTATCCTTTTGTTCTTTTGACTTTGCAAGGATAGTTTCCAGCAACATTCTTACAATGGATATGGAAACTTTCTTTTTTGGAGTTATCTATTTATCACCATTAAGTAACCTGCTGCTTATTGCAAAACATAGAAAGAAATTCAGATCCAATCAATACCTACAGTTTGATTCTTATGCTCCAGTCAATAGCAACACATCGGTTATACAGACATTAACACACAGAGGAAAACTGTTCTATATAGAAATATTACTTGGGAAGGAGTTCTGCAAAACTGAATGCTCAGTACCATAACAGTAAATAGATTAAATAGATTCAAATAGATTCAATACTGGATAAACAATTTAGAAATAAATTCAAGCTTGGGTAATGATTCTACTGACACTGTAATATATTTACAAGAGATACGATATTAGTAAAAAATGCAGAAGGACAAGTAATACATTACTGTAACATGAAGGCCAGAATGCATATACCATATACAATCTATTCAACAAACTCAAGGTTCCGATTTCTCCTATGGAGCCTATGCAAGTACCAAGTATAGTGAAGAAACTGCTATCAGAGATCAAAAAGAACAGGAGTACTTGTGGCACCTTAGAGACTAACAGATTTATTAGAGCATAAGCTTTCGTGGACTACAGCCCACTTCTTTGGATGCATACTCTGAAACCTATCAGAGATCAGAATCCCACATACAAACAGTAGGGGGAGTGGGATAAGGAAAAGAACAGTACATTGTGTATAGGACAAAGTAAACGTTAGGGGGCATCTCATGCCAACAACAAGATCAGCAAAGATTTTGTCAAATTTAAAAGGGATAAAGAACAGCCATTTTAAAGGCTCTCCATGTACCATCCCAGGAAGCCAAAACAAAGGAAAAAACATCTTCATGTCCATAGTAGGATGTGCTAATCATCTTGTACATATGGCTGTTTCATTTCATTTCATTCCATCAGAAGGTTGCAGGACCACAGAACTGTTCAACAGATGGCACTGTAGGTCCTCCTAGGCTTGGTCTACACTACCCCCCTAATTCGAACTAAGGTACGCAACTTCAGCTACGTGAATAACGTAGCTGAAGTTCGAAGTACCTTAGTTCGAATTAGTTCGAACTTACCTTGGTCCACACGCGGCAGGCAGGCTCCCCCGTCGACTCCGCGGTACTCCTCTCGGCGAGCTGGAGTACCGCAGTCGACGGCGAGCACTTCCGGGTTCGACTTATCACGTCCAGACTAGACGCGATAAGTCGAACCCAGAAGTTCGATTTCCAGCCGTCGAACTACCGGGTAAGTGTAGCCAAGGCCCTAGAGACACACTACATGCCATTAAATGGAGACAGCTGCGGTAGAGTTATGATGGAGTATATTTTATCATCTCCCCTAATTTTACTACACACTGGTTTTTAAAAGAAATCTACTTACTATCAGAAGGCAGATGGACTTAATACCGCACAATGTTTCAAAGGAACTGGAAGTTTCAACTGCAGGAAACATGGCTCATGACAATGATTTTTTTGGTCACTTTTCAGCAATTTAGCCTGATTCTCCCATGATGAATCAACAGTTGCTGAATATTCAGAGACACTCAAAAGGTCAAGTGAGCAGACATCTCACGTCTATGACTTGCCTCTGCAGGCAAGAACCAATAGTTAATAGTTCACTGAGGAAGAAGGGCTGTTAGAAAAGTACACATCTGCTGTTTAGTACTAGGGGTGGAATGACTTATAAAAATGCATAATAGTAGAAAAAACTTTCATAACTCATTAATTCCTGACATGTTCTTGGTTATGTCAGTGACAGACTGTGTTACTGCAAATGGGATTTGACAGCAGGTACATTACATAGTCTAAGAGTTTAAGAAAGTTACTCAACAAAAAATGTCTTGGTCATGAATAGGATTTGCATAGTGGAAAACATTTTATTATTAATGAAATAACAAATTGGTAAACTGACATTAAGCTTATTTTGTCTGCGTCATGGTTCCATTGATTTAAGTCGTCGATTTTGCTAGCGGAAAGTTGGTAGCAAATACAGTAGAACTGAGTGAACTATTCGTTGCATTTCATGGTTTAGCCTTATTTTGGTTACCTGTGAAAAAAGTCTTCACATTTTAGAAAGGCATTTTTCATTGAGAATTGTTCAATGGTGATTATAAGTGAACATATTTCAGCCTTTAGAGTGTTTGAAAACTGTGTGCTGTGACTCTTGCCTTGAGTAGTTGCTATTTGTGCTGTGTGATTGATCATTTCAGTCATATGGAGTTGTTTCTGCACTCTTACTGGACCATTTTTTATAAACAGGTGAATGACTCAAATAACTAATTTCCAGTTCAGCACTCTTTGCACAAGATTCTGAAAGACCTCTGCTTCCCTGAACATTCAGACAAACAAATACAAAATCCCTTATATTAACATTAGCAGAATTTGAATGTATCAATTAATGCATGCATGGCCTTCAATATCATCAGAGCAAATATGTGGCTTTTATCCAAATTAATTATATATATTATAGAATTTCAGTATTCATTAGGATAATGCCATCTGGGGTGTTATCCACAGTTCCCTTTTCAGAGGGTCAATACAAAAGTGATAGATTATTTAGCTAGATAATTCCATAATCTGCTATAAAACAAGCTAAAAATGGGTTTGGACTGAAATATACAGCACACCAGCCTACCTATGGTAATTGGCAATTGCTGACAGCTGATATGACCCAGTTGCTACCTGAAAAATTGCCGATTAGATTACTTTGTTGTTGGAAATTATTGTAACATGCCAACTGCCAAACTAAATTGCCACTGAAATCAATAGGGGAAAAGAGACATCTGCTAAACCTCCCAAGTCCGCTGCTATAGTGTACCATACCTCTTACACCACTCATCCCTTTGCTTTTTGTTTCACCTTACAGCTCCTTATCCTCTTGTTACTTCTTCTCCTTTTTATTGTAGATGTCAGTTCTTTAAAAGGGACACTGTCAAGGCCAGTAGAGCCTAAAATCAGATCTTAATCTTTCTTTGGGGGGAATGCAAAGTGATTATGCTCATGTCATGTTGTCCTGCGCTGCTCCACCAGTCTGCTGCAGCTGTGTGGCCTGTTAGAGGAAACAGGATTTTTGTATAATTAATAAGACCACCACCTAGTTTTCCTGTAGCACTTTTCATCAGTAGATCTGAAAGTGCTTTACAAAGTGATACTTGGCCAGCTCGTAGGAAGAGAGCAGCGAGGGAGGCTTAAGATTCAGTATCAATCACAAAGAAACCCAGTGTCAAATGTCTGTCCCTGACATGTCTCTTGGTAGAAGTTGATATTTTCTTTCCCTTGGTGTTGGGATCATAATTTTGGACAAATCGGTTAAGATCAAGAGGTCAGCTTAAAAAAACCCTCAGTTATAGAGCCTGAAAAATCTGGGGACACAATGAATATATTACAGCTATGGATGCCTCAAAATCCCTCTCTAATTTTCAACCGATCCTGGCAAATACACTCCTGGCTTGTAAATAATGTCACTCTCCCTCACCAAGGTAGATTTGTATATTTATTCTTTCAAGCAAGTTTATCTACAAGTCTTTGTGCACTTCAGCATGTTATTTTATCAGTAGCATTTCTAGCATACATTTCCTGTTTCTTTAACCAACAACTACAGAAGCTCATTTACCTTATGGAGAAGGTAATTAGTAGGTATCGTAGCTTGCCATTTATTTGACAGCTTTCTCATTTTCTCAATTTTACGTAATTTGACAGGGACCATTATAGACCCATAACTAGTCTTTCAGAATGACTTTCACAAGGTTAGTTCACTTATTAATTGACCCTTAGTAATGGCAATTTAAGAAGCATATTAATCTCATCTGTCAGTTCTAACAAATAGTAGATGTGGAAAATAATTTATCTTTTGCAAGGAGCCTCGCAACAGAAATGAAGTGTCTGAATTTTTAATTATTATTCATATTCTTTCAACAAATGAGATTGGGGGGGGGGGGATGGACTTATTTTCAGTGGTTTTCCTTTATTGCCCCTTTAAAGTGTTTGCCATTTTCTTATTATAAAGATAAACACTATTCCAATGATCAATAAATCCTATGACCAGGATAATCGTCTACAAAGGACACATTGGTGCTCTCAACAAGGATCCATGAAACCAACAAAAACAGGAACAAAGCATTCAACAGTAATGTTATCATTACATATACAGAAGAAAGTTTTCTTGCATTCAGGAGGATTAATCGGTCAGAATATATTAGACAAAAGATTATTATTCATTGACTGAAAAAAAACCAACTAATATCAGATGCTTGATGCTGCAGCCTTTTAAAACCTGCCTCTATAGTTCTTCAGAAGCTTTGCAGAATGCAGATAGTTCAGTTTAAAGCAAGGGCTACCTCTACTGTATTTTTAATTCAAAACGCTGGTAGAGATTCAGCACCTGTTCTCCTCTTTTAGTTCTCTCATTAACTAAATAATGGAGAACAGTTAATGACCAGGGGGAAAAGAACTCTGTTAAAAGAACTAATTCTTGACCTTGTGTAGTTGTATTAGCATCTCCTTTGTCTGCAACTTACCTCACGCTGACAAAACCCCACAACCCCACACAAACAGATTAAGTGGTATATTCATTTATTGAGGAATTCACACAAAATTCCCATTAAGGTTAACACAGACTTTGAGGGAGATTATAACCTCCTACAGTCTGAATTTAAATCCGCGAAGGCCAGGAAGTACAGAATTAAAGGCCGAGTTGCCCTCCTGCCTCCTGTCTTCCTATTGTGCCCAAATAATGAAGAAATATGGTAACAGTGTGATTTGAGACAGAACAGGTACTTAAGCCTGAGAACTATGGTATGTAAAGCAGGCTATGTTAAGCACTATACAGAATGTTTGCCTTATTTCTACATACCTTTATTGACTGGGTATGCAGAATGGCTTTTTCTGTTTTTGTATCAGACTTTTACTAGTACCAGGTAGAATCCTATCTTGAATTGTCAACAGAGGCAAAACTCCCACTGACTCCATGTGCGTGAGGATCATGCCTACAATATGTTAAGATGTAGTTCGCATTGCTCTTATTTTAACAGGTTAAAACATATCTCTCAGGTAACTGTAATAGAAAAGACACAAAGAATGATGTTACGGTCTCATATTTATTAGGAGCGAGCCCAAACCAAAACTCCAACCACCAAAATTTAGGTGATTCAAAATCTCAATGCAGCCCTGGATCCAAATGCCACAGCTCTGCTACTTAAAATTTTTTTAATATGCATATCAATAACCACCTCCTTGCAGTCATTGTGCTGGATAATGTTAGCATGTATTTTAGACACTTAAATATGAACCATCTTATTTATTGGCTATCCTGTTACAACACCTTCCCAGCTGTTGCGGTTTGCTGCGTAAACAGGTATTCAGGCAATTTAAAAAAAACAAAACACCACAAATTACATACTTGATAGAATGCAGTGTCTCCTTCAGAGTCATTAGTGTCAATCATGTGAATACAAGTTTTAAGCAATGTTTGAAATGCATGCTGTTTATACAATAGATCATAGTCTGGAACTACTGCAACAATAGTACAGGTATAAGCACTATCTCGGCATTAGTAACTCAGCCATTAAATGCTATTCATATTATGTTTCTCGATGATGATGTTTCATGGTACAAGAATAATTCTTATTTACTTATTTTTTTAGAACTATTCAAAGCATCCTATGTTTTCCTTTTTTTAAAAATGAAGATAACCATAATTTTAAAAAACACAGGTGATTGGATATAAGGAAGAGCGAACCTTTAAAAAGGTACAGAGTTCTTGTAACTTCATCACATTTGTCAGTGTCCTCATCACTGAAAAGTAGGAGAGGTGGAGGCCAGGCAGAGCAGAATTCTGTTACCATATCACCGCCTCTTTTTTTCCTCCTCAAACAGGGCCTAATCCTCAAGATGATAAATTCCTTCAACACTTGTTGAAGTCAGCAGGAGTTCAAGTGACTCTTCCCTGGAGGGGGACAGCTGGCACGAGTCACCCAGGGAAGCCACATTGTACTGTACTGCATGAATGGGTTGTTGAGAAATTGCCAATAAAAGTAACCGATTTTATGTGGTTCCCGGAACTCAAGGCCAGATTCTTAGCCGGTGAATTTGGCACAGCTCCACTGCTGTCAATAGAGCGACACCAATTTACACCAGCTAAGGATCTGACTGCCAGTCTCTTATTCACAGATGCAAAAGTAAGAATGACGCTGGAGCCGTAACTAATATCAATGACCCAAGTACAGAGAGAAAAAGCTTTCCACTCTGTTGCACTATATAGTACTCTTAGCAGTTTATAATATAGCCACAGAGATTAAAGATGACCTGAGCTACTGCATTACACTTTGCCACTGTTACAGTAAAGAAGGGTAAACCCCAGTGTAATCTGTGCCCCAGCAACATTGCTGCTGTTAAAACAGAATTATGGTCTGGAGTTGGCCGTTGCCAATCTATTGATCATTTTCAACAACTAATCAGAGGATATGAGACCAATTTCATTCTACTGAAGTATTCTCAAAGTTGTTTTATATTTTCAGGGTTATGTTCTAGTGTTCGTGACACTGATGTCAGCTCATTATCTTCAATGGAGTTATAGATTTACATTAGTGTCTATGAAATGGAAACCCATCCCACAGATGGAAGGCAGGCACATATTCAAAAAATGTATTCCCATTCAGACATTATAGGAAAGCCATAAAAAAAACCTAGGAATAAATGTTTCATTCCTTATATTTTGATTTCCTATTTTCTGGTGAGACTGACTATCACCTTCTGTAGGTTTCAGAGTAGCAGCCGTGTTAGTCTGTATCCGCAAAAAGAAGAACAGGAGTACTTGTGGCACCTTAGAGACTAACAAATTTATTAGAGCATAAGCTTTCGTGGACTACAGCCCACTTCTTAAGCTTTATTTTCAGACAACTTTCCTCCCCTCAAATGAATTCCTGCATGGTTTTGACTAGTTGCAACTTTCAATACTCACTTGCCAGCAGGAACAAAACAAAACACTAACAAAAGATTTAAGACAGCCAAAGAAAGGAGATGATCCAGTGTTTAATAGGGTTGCACAAGAGATAAAGTAAGCACTAGACTGGTGCAAATAATGAATATTTTGGTTCAGTCACCAAACTGAAAAATAAAATAAAAAATAAAACTGGTTTTGGGTCAACATAAAATGATTTTTTTTTTTCAAAAAAATGCAGTGAACTAAAAAGAAGTGGTTTGGGTTTTTTAAGGCCAAGGTCGAAGGAAACATTTCATTTAATCAAAAACAAAATGTTTCGTTTTGTTTTCAAGTTCTTTTACCTTTAAAAAAAACAAAATGAAGTAAAATTAAAAAGTCATCTCAAATTGAAAAGTCAAAACATTTCATTTTGAAAATGTCAAAATAAAATGTTTGCACTTTATTGGGATTTTTGTTTTTTTCGATTGAAACAATTCAGTGAATTTGACATGTAATCACAAAATGTTTCCATTAACCCAAATCTGCATTTGGGGGGGGAGGGCTAGTCAAATATGATCCCCTTGAAAACAAATCTTTTCTGGGGTTCAAAAAACGGGTTGTGCACCTCAGCAGTTTTGATTTCCAGTTCACAGAAGAGCTAAAATACTAGCAGTAAGTCTGAGCTGACCGCATTTATCTCATTAGACTGACCTCACACTTGGTAAAACAGCCCCCATCCTTTCATGTATTTATATCTGCTCCTATATTTTTCACTTCATACATCTGATGAAGTGGGTTCTAGCCCATGAAAGCTTATGCCCAAATAAATTTGTTAGTCTCTAAGGTGCCACAAGAACTCCTCGTTTTTGCATAAAATATGTATTTTGCAGGAAAGTATGTTTTTAAGAGATTTCATGTCCAGTTTTGCAGACCCAAGAGGTCTGTGTTTTATGCAAGGCATGCTGGATATTCATCTGAGGTAATTCCATGCTTGTAAAATTAAAGTGGGTTTTTAGTAACAGAACTATTTACAGAGATGCTGCAGCTGCACCTAGAATTCAGCAACTGGACACACAACACAAAGCCTATCCTTCACTGAGGGCTGGTCTACACTGTGGGGGGGGGAATCGATCCAAGATACGCAACTTCAGCTAAGCGAATAGCGTAGCTGAAGTGAAGTATCTTGGATCGAATTACCTGGGGTCCAGATGGCGCAGGATCGATGGCCGCGGCTCCCCTGTCGACTGCGCTACCGCCGCTCGCTCTGGTGGAGTTCCGGAGTCGACGGTGAGCGCGTTCGGGGATCGATATATCGCGTCCTAACAAGACGCGATATATCGATCCCGGATAAATCATTGCTACCCGCCGATACGGCGGGTAGTGAAGACGTACCCTGAGATGAATACCCAATAGTTAATAGGCTGGTGTGCAGGGAAAGTTTAATTTATGCCTCCCTGAAACCAACAGGATGAAACGAGCCCCACAGAAGCACCTGAATGTTTGGGGGTTGATCTGTATGGAACCCAGACTCAAAACTTTTGATGTTCACTCTTCACTTGCATTCCTGTATTAAAAACTGCCCAGAAAAAAAAATAATTGAACACTTTTTCATACTGAATGTGCTTCCTGAATAGCCATTAGTCAAAGAAAATAATGGAAAAGAATGTAATCCAACTATGAAAATCTTTTTTGATGAGTATGGAGACTGCAGGAAGTTATAAAAATCAGTACAGAATACACCTAGATTAAACAGAATTCCCGTTTAGGTTGCTGGAAAACAAAGTAGATATCAGTTTGATATGCCTGCAGTCACAATATCATGGGTTGCTTGGTAACAGACTTTGACAAATATGTCAAGAAATCATTTTAATCCGTTGTAAAGTTTGTGGAATCAGGATACTTGGAAATGTTTATGTAATCAACAGTATAACAGTAATGTTACCATCCATTTGGTGCAGGGACAGAGTGTATGCCTGCAGGGATAAATGGAGCAAATTTCTGAAAATCCAGCTGTCTCTCTCTAATGAATCAAAGCCAGTTTTGCAAAATGACCTTTTAAAACATAAGCTTCCCCCTACCATCCAGCATTTAAATTGTCAGAATCTTCACAAAACACAAGGACTTACTTATCTTAAATGGCGGCTGCCGAAATTAATTGACATTATAGGTTTCCATTTTTTCATTATTTCTATTTCAGTAATGGTGAGAACCCCAAACAACTCAAGGCCCCATCGGGCTGGGCAATATGCAAATATTTGGTTATAGACAGTACCTACCACAAACAACTCAAGGCCCCATCGGGCTGGGCAATATGCAAATATTTGGTTATAGATAGTACCTACCACAAAGAACTCACAACCAAGTTTAAGACACACAAGTAAGAGTAACAAATATGCAGAGGGGGAATACAAACAATAATACTAATAGTAATTGATTCCTCAAAAGGAAGTCATGCTATTTTATCTGCATGCTGTTACAGGGCCATGATTTAGGGTGGAATGATATGCATGCCACAAACTTATATACCAATGGGATAACACTTCTCTAAAATTCACATAGATCTTGCTGTGTCTCGTTCAGTTTTTTTAACAAAATTATTCACCATCAACATGACAGTGCTAAATATAAGTTAGACAAATGAAAACTCCATCAAAAAAGTAGAGGTGGTGCAAGAGAGACTCCAGTGGCCTGTCTATATCTAATGCCACTTTGTCTATAGCTAATGCAGGCAGCGCTATCTTCCAGGTATCATAGTAACTTTCTGAAAGAAAAGAAGCACCTGGTTGAAAATTTGCAGGCTAAAGAGAAATTCAGATTAGATGGAAGTGATGCTGACAGAAAGAAGGAAACACTTTGGGTCCCTAATCACCACCACTATCATTGATATAGACTTCAGACTGTCAGGCAGGTTTGCCTAGACCTTTAAACTACAGCTCCATGAAAGCAGCCTGGAGGTATACCACCTCAGGCTCCAATTTCTTCAAATTTCCAAAGAAAAGCAGCATTCAGGCTTGAGTGGCCCCTGAATGGAAACATTCAAAGGGAAAAAAAGGCCACTGTGAGAAGAGATACTGGTGACTCAGCAAATGGAACTCTCTTCTTTGAATCAAAAACGAAACTATGCACCAGTGCTGTGTTATAAGGCAGTGTGTTTTTGGGGCTGATACCTCCTAGTGGAGATGCAAAGTAACTTTCTGTTCATTTGTCATCATTAAAAATCCCATTAAAGGCAGGGATCATCTGCCCTGATGTCTTGGCCATAATCGAATATGGGCAATTTCAATTTCCCTATCTTTGTCCTCTTGTTGAGTTAACAGAACAAAGGTAATGTAGTTTTCTTCATCTCCGAGCTATAGGCTCTTTGGTAGTGCTGAACTGTCCTCTCACCCCAAATTTGGTTGAATTTCTGGTCTGTTTAATATGAGTTGATTTATTTGACAACACCACACAGAGAACTTTGTTAAAAAAAGAGTCAAAGTTGCTGAAGTGCAAATCCCATTAAGGAAATCTCTCAAAATAAAGGAAGGAAATTAACAGGTAAGGGCACGTCTTCACTACCCACTGGATCGGCGGGTAGCAATCCATCTATCGGGGATCGACTTATCACGTCTAGTGAAGACGCGATAAAATCGATCCCTTATCATTCTGCTGTCGACTCCGGAAATCCCCCGTGGCAAGAGGCGGAAGCGGAGTCGACGACGGAGCAGCAGCGGTCGACTCGCCGCCGTCCTCACAGCCAGGTAAGTTGACCTAAAATACGCAACTTCAACTACGCTATTCACATAGCTGAAGTTGTGTATCTTAGGTCGACCCTCCCTCCCCCCTCGTGTAGATCTAGCCTAAGACAACAAACAATGGCTGAAATCTTGGCACCATTAAAGTCAATGGCAAAACTCCCTTTGACTTCAGCATGGCCAGGATCTTTAATCTACAAACATTAGACTTACTATAATTTGCTAGTGACCCATCTATCATACACAGAAATCTTCAGTCCCACTCCAATACACTCCAAACCAGAGTTGGTCAGGAAATTGTGACTAAATGTTTCTTCATTGGAAAATGAAGATTTGTGAAAAATGAAACATTTTGCAGAAATGCATTGGTTTTGACAAAATTTTCATTGGGAAGATTTTGCTCGGGTCCAGGATGAAATTTTTGGTCAGAGAAAAAGAAAAAGAGTCCCAGAATAGATAACAGACTGGTGGTTAGGGCACTCGCAAGTAATATAGGAGATCCAGGCTCAAGTGCCTTCTCTGCTTGATTTGGCAGTCTATCTTTCTCGCCCAATTAGTATTAAATTAACAATAGAAATTAAGTGAGAGAGATTGACTATATAGCCTACTGGTTAGCCTACTGACCTGGAGCATAGGGCATCTGGGTTCAAGTCCCTCTTCTGAATTAAGCAGAACAGGCATTGAACCAGAATATCCTACATCCAGTATTAGTGCCATTGTCAACAGCTATGGGCTATTCTGGGTTTAGTGAGCAGGAAGTATGGAATTTTCATAGACAACAAACACTGCCTGCCTGCCTAAATTCAGCGATTATCCACGTAGAGAATGCCTTGTGAATATGGTTCTTCAAATAATAAATGTATCAGTGTGTGATAATTATTGCTGCAATAACTATAACATCTAGTGCAGCACTCATTACTCCTTAACAATTGGCTCTCCTGTTTGTTTAGCACTCTCAGTTCACTGGGGATACTTAATTACTAATGCAATCCATTATCTACCAGTAACAACCACCATATCAAGCATTATTACCTAATTAGTCAAATATGATTGAAAAAATCATGATTGATTGGCATTTTCAATGCACAGGATAACTATTCGTGTTTGATCTAGAAACCAAACTGCATCAAGGTTTATGTCTATTCAAATATTCCTATGAAATCAGACAGTAAAATAGTAAGTAACTGATTAACCATGACATGAATTTTTCAATTCCATCTCACCTGGAAAAAAATTAAATGATTCGTATGCAAAAAACTCTCTTTTTAGATCTTTACGGTTATGACAGAGTGAAAAACCAAAGACATTCAAGGTTAAAACCAACACTCCCTGCTCCTTCCTTAATAAATATCTCTATACTTAGGACCTAATCCAAAGACCACTGAAGTCAATGGAAACCTATTATGGGAGTCTGTATGACTGCTAGACCATCCTGTCTCACTGCAGTAAGGATTTGATCCAAAAGCATCAAAAGTCTTTGGGATTCTTTCCATTGATTTCAATAGATTTTAGATTAGGTTCTTATTGTAGTGAGACAGTATGGTCTAGCGGTCATGTAGGCTATGAAAGATATTGCAATCCCATGCAGTATCTCTGGGGACCATTGTGTTAAATTTGTGAATGGTTTATCCATGATAGTATTCTATTCCCTGGGCGAGGCTTGCCACAGCTCCTACAGGAACTAAAAACAGTAGGGGTGGTTACCCTGGGGATTGTAAACAACTCTGAAGAAGCATCACCCGTTTTCCATCAAGGTTTTCCAGAGACTCAGACAAAGAAAGAGTTGTTGGTATAAAAAGCTGAGCTTGAACTGACATAGGACCTTCTTTGTGATCCAGAAAATGGACAGGACCTTCTGTCCAAGGGGAGCCCCAACCCTTGTGGAAGGGATCTGGAAGACCTTGGCATACTGAGGACCATAAGACTGATGGGTGATCTCTGGTAAGCTTTTGTCATGTGTATAAGAACTTTTATTGTTTTTCATATGTTTTGCTCTGTTATGTTTTTGCCTTAAGAATAAATGTGCTCGCTTAGAAAGAGCTGTGGGGTAAAGTGTAACTGCTGACAAGACACTGTTCAGAACTCTCAGTGAGAAAGCAATGCACAGGTGTTGGCTATTAGGCAGACTGGCTTGCGGGGGGTATCATGTACAAGGCAGGGAGTTGTGCAGCCTTAAATACCCCAGTCATAAGGGAGAGGGATATGGGTCCCTGCCCTGAGACAGATGGCGGCTATAGATATGACTGGGAACTCCTGGAGCGGACCTCGGGACAGAGGGGTGTGTGTGTGTGTGTGTGTGTGTGTTCGTTCCAGTGCAGTTACCCTCAAACTGTGACACAGGGGTCTGAGAGTCAGAACTTGAGTTCTTCATGAAACTCTGCCATTGACATGCTGTTTGGTCTTAGACAGGTCACAATCTCTTATACATTTTCTCTTACCTTCTTTAAAAAGTCAATCATCATACAGACTCAGTATGATCATACCCTGATCTCAGTCCTGTAGAAAGGACATGTGAATGCCTAACTGACAAGGCCAGATTCGGAAAGCCCCCTCTATATGGGTTCATTAGTACCTTTCTTAGTGACAAACTTCCACTGATTTGAATGAAACTATTCAACCAGTAAGAGGCTTCTCAATGAGAGGAAATGTGGCAAACTCTGGCTTTTAAATGGGAGATGTGTGTGCAGAGGGATGCAGGAGTTGACCTCATCTGTATTTTTCAATACTATCTTCCCAATCGCAACAATGTAAAGAAGAGACCACACAAATGGCGGCACGAGACATGTAAAACTTTCCTTGAGTATATTTAAAGTTCTCTAATATTAGCTCAAACAGGTTGCTACAGCATGACACACATGCAAATACTCTTTTTTCAAAGTGAATGAAAGCAGGTCTTACTAAAACAAGCTACGAGGCTCCTTGAGATTCTATTCATGGAAACATCTGTTCTATAGTCAGGACATACCTATTCCACATATTTTGTGTGTGTACGATTCAGTCTTATTTACTGCATGCACAAGGGTGGGGGGGAGGGAAATCCTAGTAAAAATCAATATACGGCAGGCTTGGATCAGTGTTCCTCAACAGAAATAACAAAAATATTGCATTGTTGTCAAAAATACCACAGGGACACTTAAGTTTTCTTTGAGAGATACCTCTTAATGAAGCACTATGGCCCATGAGCACCTGATAGCATATCACCTCCAGTCAATGGGCTCGTTTCAGGAGCATCAGACACTAGGCTTTTGTTGCTAAGAAATTGTACTCTGTTATGTTTGAAATATCTATTATGAAAAGGTGCAGCTTTTCTTTGTGAAATGAATATGTTGCCAGGTTGACAGCCCTGGAACCAGCCACAGTATTCATGTGTTTTCTTGCAAGGTCTCATCAGTATTTCCCAACCATGCTCTGGCAGGGGTCGGCAACGTTTGGCACGCGGCTCGCCAGGGTAAGCACCCGGGCGGGCCGGGCCAGTTTATTTACCTGCTGACGTGGCAGGTTCGGCCGATCGTGGCCCCCACTGGCCCCGGTTCGCCGTCCCGGGCCAATGGGGGCGGCGGGAAGCCACGGCCAGCACATCCCTCGTCCGTGCTGCTTCCTGCCACCCCCATTGGACCGGCGAACCACGGCCAGTGGGGGCCGCGATCGGCCGAACTTGCCGCGTCAAATAAACTGGCCCGGCCCACTAGGGTGCTTACCCTGGCGAGCCGCATGCCAAATGTTGCCGACCCTTGCCTGATGCCTATTCAATCATTGCCTTGTACTGAGACTACCACTATGATCACATCAATTAGCTCCACATTGTTATATAGACACTTGTCCATTAGATTGATGCCCATAAAACAGTCTGTATAAGCAACCAGACAGATAACATATGGTATATACCACCGTTCTGTACCAGATTTAAACTAGAGACTGCAGGCCCATTGAAGCCAATGGCAGAATACCCTTTCACTTCAATAAGGCCAAGATTTCATCCCTAAAGATAAAAAATCTGAATCCCATTTCTATCTCCTGAGCATAGGGGAATTGCCCCTAAACTGCACCTTAAATTGTGGTGTTCAATACATAACTCCAGATGAATATTACAAAGTCAAAAAGGCACTTCGTTCTCCTAGATACATAATGTTATTGTAAATTAAGGCTGTGTTAAATGCCTCTCTTGAACCTAACATTTTACAAATAAAATTCGAAGAGTAGGAGATATCTTAGTTTTCAATTGCTGCTGAGACAGGAGTGCTTTCTGACAGCGCATTAATGCTGTTCAGGAAAAAACAAAACAAGACACATTTGTAAAGGTTAATTAATCGTAATTTAAAAAATATATATATACAGTGCTCTCTTTTTAATACTGCTCCACCATATTAAACTGCTCCTCATTCAAATGCAATTGAAAATACGACTGTTCCCTTTGGCTCCTAAATGTGTCGAATCCCTATAAAATTATTTTTAAGAGTATTCATCTTCCTTTGAATGATAAAATCTTTATCCCTTAGCTGTAATGAAAGTTGATAGGTCAATAGTCGTAATTTGCCATGTTGTGCCATTTCCTTAAGTACTGTATTAGCATTTATAAGAAGTCTTTCCAAATGAAAGTTCTTCAAATATTACCTCTTTAAATAATAATTAGAGTTGAATTGCCACCCTCCTGCACTGGTGATGTCTGGTGAATTGGAAGATATGATAACTCCAAGGCCCTATTATGTTGAATGTTGCTATTGTACTTGTGCACCTAATGTAGTTGAATTAGTATTCAGATCACAATAGGGGGTGATTAATGATATACTATGACAGAGCAGTGAGAGGCCTGTCACAGAGCTGCACATATTTAGGTATTTAAATCAGAAGCATTTACTCAAAATATACGGCATACCCTAAGGTTAAACTGCTTCTGATTTTGAATAGTGGTAGTTTGTTCAAACTGAGGCTAAGTCATGTTCTTTAATAAAATTGTATAGTTCCTTTTCTTTCCAAAGAACAGTGAAACTACCACAAAAAAAAAAATGGACTGTGGGGATCTTGTTGCCAGAGGCAAATACTACCAAAACCAAAATAGAGAAATAAAGCGACTTTCTATTTTTAAGTGAAGCTGAGAGTTATTCTTTGTTTATTATCTGATAAATTTTCCCTTTGTCTTCATTACGAAGACACTATATCAAGGGTATAAAAATAATGATGAAAAATACACACTATTTACCTTGGTACTGCGAGTCACATTTCTATAGAAACTCTGCCCTCCGAACTTGCTTTGCAATTTAATTGAATATAGTGCTTTTGAAAGATGCTGAGTTAAAGCCCTGGAGACTCAAATCTACTTATCCACAGATAGTGAACATCACAGGCAGTTTACAATTAAAGTGGTCATTTCATTTAGCACCTTCTACAGAAAAAAAACCCCAAAACCACAACCCCTAAACAGAAAAGTTACTGTTCTTCCCTGAGAGATTTGAGTTGAAACATTGTCATGAATTTTACAGACAAAAATGGAAGGGGGGTAAGGGGGGCAGAGAATAGGGAATGCAGAGTTTTTGGCCTTGATTCTCGTTTACATTAAGGCCCCTTTTTTACCACTTTGGGAGTGTAAAAGGGGCTTTAAATGGACATAACTATAATTTACATCCACGTTAAGCACTCTTTATATTGCCATGTGATGTAAAATACCCTTACTATGAAATGAATCAGGCATTAGGCTTTTTTTTAAATGATATATGATATGATAAATGATAGGATATATGATAGGATAAATGTCAGTGGTACTTAACACAGGAAAGCTTCTAAATATCTTTTAAAATATCTTTTAAAATATAAATCCTGTGCGTACACAGAAATTGCAAATTTGATACACCACAATAACTGTGCTATTGAGAACTCTCCTTTAGTGGTCAGCACAGAGCCACCCAAGGAGAGTAATGATACGTGATTAGAAAAAAGTTCCCATCAAACCTTTGCCTTAGTTAAGCTGGAGGCAACAGGACAATAGTCTGGAAGAAACTCACTGCAGCACTGAGCATGCCAGCTTTTGATTCTTTTAGCTATTCTGCTTAACACCGCTAGACACTTTGTACATGTGCATGAAAACAGAAAATTACTGTATTTGAAATTGTGCCCTTTTCTTTCTCTCTCTTTGTAGTCCAAGTCCAAATTTCTACGAAAACAATTAGCATTCATATCCCTGGAATAAAGACATGGACAGTGGAAAAGATTAGTAAGTAAAAGGTTAAAACATCTTTTATTTCATTGCTGCTAACTTTGGGTCTTATCTCCTTTTCATTGAAGTCAGTGGCAGCTTTGTCTCTGTCCAAAATGAGAGCAGGTTTAGGCTTTCATCTATATCATAAATGTGCAAAACAAAACAAAAACACCCTAGCATGAATGAAACATTAAGGCTAAGAATTCAAACACTCAAAAGTTTGTATTCATTATGGTTTAAAATATGGTTTTCTTTGCGTAGATTAAAAATTAGTGAATTACTATCAGAAGCCGGTCAGAAAATAGAATTTCCATCCCACAAAGAATCAGATGCACAATACTTATCATGAGTTTATCAAATATCTAACCACAGCTGGGGTGCTGATCAATATTTCAACTTTTTTTTTTTGCGCTAATCAGGGTAAAAACAAAAAACAAAACTAAAAAAAAACCACCTCAGAGAATTTTGTTTGTAAACGTGGAAATGTCTAATAATTTTCAAGTATCAGGGGGTAGCCGTGTTAGTCTGTATCTACAAAAACAACAAGGAGTCTGGTGGCACCTTAAAGACTAACAGATTTATTTGGGCATAAGCTTTCGTGAGTAAAAACCTCACTTCTTCGGATGCATC
>NC_048310.1:10718440-10854714 GCF_013100865.1 Trachemys scripta elegans
TTCTGTAACTTTCACTCGATGCATCCGAAGAAGTGAGGTTTTTACTCACGAAATCTTATGCCCAAATAAATCTGTTAGTCTTTAAGGTGCCACCAGACTCCTTGTTGTTTTAACAATTTTCAAGAGGAAGAAAATGTTTCGACATTTTTTTCAGAATAAAATTCTCTTCAAACCTAAACATTTTGTTTCAAAATGTCAATTCAAAATGGAAATATTCCTTTCATGGAGACTTTTCAACTTTTAAATGACATTAAAATGACATTTTAAGCTGAAGTGTAAGTTTGAAAGAAAATGTTTCATTTCAAAATGACAGCTGGAAATAAAATGGTTCATTTTGAAATGTCATTTCCAAAAATTTAAAAATGTTCTTGAAATCAACATTTTCCTGTGAAAAAATTCTATTTTGACAAATCATATTTTCCATTTAAAAAATTGTTTATTGGAAATTTTCCCATGAATTCTAATTAACGTATGCAGTCTGGAATTTCTGGTGTAACCTGTTTTTTACAATATGCTACAAAACAATGCACGGAGTCTATTCGTTTATGGTTTTCCAGACTTTATGAAATCCACTAAAATAATGCAAATTTGAAACCAATCTTTTTGGGTAGTTTTACTGTTATGAATGTTAAAAGCTGAAAAACCAACTATCTATAACATTACTAGCCAACCTAATAATCTAACCACAACTGGGTGCTGATAATTATATTCACAGCCAGAAGAGTTATGACTAGAGAGAAAAATCAGCACTAAATTATTCAGAATCATTAAAAATTATCGAGCAAGAAAATCACACTCCATAAAAAGCACCAATTGGTCTCAAATGATTTGGTGATACATCATACGTAGTCTCTGCTTAAAGTCTGGTTTCAAACACTCCTACCTAGTAATCTGCCATTCACTGATGAAATCATTGCAGTCTGTTGGAAAGATCATTACATTGTATTGGTCAGGAAGCTATTTACATTCAATTCTCACACAAACACGCTATCTTTCTCTTCATCAAGTTTTCTAGATCTTCTCATTAATGATATAAGACAGATGGATCAGAACTATTGATTTTTTTAACTCTACAACGAGGATCATAATCTTAGTCATTTGCTTCTGATGATAGCAGAGTCTAAATCATCCATTGAAATATATGAGGTCATATAGTTCTGTTTGCTCAAATATTATAAAATCTTAATTAAAACAAAAAAAAACTGATTTAAAAAATGTGGAATAATAGATAATAGGCACTATTTGCACCAGATGGTCTCTTATTAAATAGGAGGGGTTCTAACTTCTGAAGGTTAAGCCGTAGAGGACTTTTTAGGCAGATTTCAAGCTAGGTAGGAAAGGTTAAGAAGAGGAGATTTCATTGACATGACTGATGTGTATTTCCAGCTCGACATGGACCCAAACTGCAAAGTTCAGATCTGGATCCAAACTTTGGATGTGTTTGGATCTGGAATTTTAGTTCAAGTCATTTCCAATACATAAATGGAGGAATTGATTCTCCACCATAATCAATGACAAATGCCTCCACTGACTTAATGATAAAGTACAGGCTTTATGGAAGAAGATGGAGTTGTACTGAGTCAAAAGAAGAGTAATTAAAAGTTTTAATTAGGACATTAAGAAGGAAAAATAGAACACTAAATATCAAGGAAAACTTCCAGACAGTCACTTATCGAATCTGCAGAACCAAAAATCCCACGGGAAACATGTACACCCCATAATTTGACGAAGTAGAGAACTAGAAGAAGTGTGAAGTGAAATATACAGCCTGGAATTATTTTATCACTAACTTATATGATTCTACAGTATATCTGTGAATGTATAAGGCTTCCATCCCATGGTATCAGCTCCTTCCACTACTCAAGGTTTATCCTAGTAATATCACACTGAGGATATCCCTATTTTACAGATGTGGAAAAGAGGCACATAAAGAATAAGTAATTCAAGCAAAATCAGACAGGAGGTCAGGGGCAGAATTCAGGTCTCCTTAGCCCCAGCCCATGATCTTCACCTCAAGAACCAAAACAGCTAGTATGTACTATTGACATATGGCCAGCACAGGGTACTACACAGCTATATAGAACTGTGTTGAGGTATACAAACCACATTCTGTAGAAGAAGGGGTTAAGGAATAGCTCTGGGCCTAGGTGGCCCTGTCTTGCCACACCTGCCAATCCTGCCCAAGCTGGAGGTGGAACTTCAAAAGGGAAGCAGAGCAGTTCCATGGACAGGAGACAGAGTAGGGGAGCAAACCTATGTGCTGAGTATGTGGGAAGGAGTACCGCAGGAAGGCTTGTTGCCAGGGGCATGGCAATATGGATCTGAACAAACCTTCAAAGGAGGGACTGGTGGTAGTGTTTGAAGGTTAGAAACTTTATTTTGTATTCAGTTATTTAATTTCCCATGTGGGGAAAACGGGGATTCTGGTAAGAAGTGATCCAGGGAGGTAGCCGTTTAGCGCCTCAAGGTGCAGGACTTAGCCGCCCCACCATTGGGCTATGGATTAGAGCCAGGAGGAGAGGCTGGGCTCTGGCTCCCCTACTAATCTCTACAGAGGGGACAACATGACGAGCTTATCCCTCAGTGGGGAACCCAGATGGGGAAGGCCCTGAATGCACAAAGGTCTAGATCCCAAGTCCCTGACCAAAAGAGAAAGCCCCGAAGCCCTTGCAGGCATCTGAAAACTGTCCCATTACTGGACTCTTTGTGTGCCTTGAATGGAGCAGACTGGGACTCATGACCCATTTGGAGGACTGAGTCGCAAAAAAAAAAGGGATGAACCACCACATGACAGAGCTGTAGCGAAAAAGGATCTGTGAGGAAGAAAACTTGCCCTGACACAAGAACTGACAAATATCTGTTTCTAGGCACTCATTAAAGACAGCCAAACTAATTAAAAACATTGCAAAAATGTTTTGTTTAAAAAAAAAAAAATCAATGGACTGAAGTCTGATTTCAGCCTGGAGCAACTTTCTAATGACTTAGTTTGGAACTGCTGAAAATACTACGCAGTTTTATAAAGCATAAAACACAGACCTTTCAGCTTGTCAGCACTGGAAAGCTTTATGATCACATGGATTATTTTAGAGATCCTTATGCTGAGATGTACTGCCTAGTTTTGTTTTGGTTTTTTTTTTTGTTTTGGTTTGGTTTTTAGATGGCAGGAGTGGGTGGATAAAGTAATACAGAATATTGGAAACAGTTGCTAAGGCACTCCCATGTTTTGCCATCTGCTTCCACTAAGCAGTAACATTTTCCTTGTTGCTACATTTCTGGATTCCATGAGTTCCTGATGGTTTTCTATTCCCTTGACGCTTTCTTCTGTGACTCAGAAAATTTAGCAGAAAGCGTTTCAAAGAGGTTTAGTTTCTTCAGATAGGTTGTTGTTTTCATCGGGCAGAAATGCAATGTGTTCTCTTATGGATCATTTATGTTTCAGATTGTAAGAGAGGCTAATAGCCCCCTTTAGCAGGCAAGTCACTCCTGCTGTGACAGCTAAGCATCAGAATCCCTTGGTTTGGGAAATAGTTCTAATTTTCGATTTTATTTGTCCCCTTTAGCATTCCTATTTAGTTGTAACCTTAGCCATAAAAATCCTCTTCTTGCCATTTTGTGTATTATTCACTCAGTGAGTATTAAAGCAACATAAAGATATACAAAAAGAAAATAGGTTGGTACAGAGATGCTGGCTTTGAGTGTCGTTCTTCTTGACCTACTGGTTCCACCTATGTTAAAGTTCCTTGTATAAGCAATGCTAACAAAACAAATACAAGTACTTTGCAGAGTTAAACTGAACTTAACTGCTGTGCTTATATGTCCTGTGGCCTCTTTTGTCAAGTGCTGAGGGGGAGACAAAAGTACATGCAGTTTATTTTGGATCTGACAGTACGCTGTATACTTATAGTAGGCTCAAACTTGGCCATGATCAGGAAGGATTTCTTTCTGATAGTGATAGTTACAATTATCAAAAATCTTCCCATAAGGGACAAGGGAGTTACTGGCAGCGTGAGTATCACTTCAAGCTTGTTGTAAACCAACTGGCCTAATCTTAATATCAAAGAGTCGGGATTTAATCTTTGAATTTTCTTGTTTTTAATTTTACTCAGTAGCTATATACACATCACAGCAACCTGTTTGTGTTCTTCTTTACTCCTCACAGCCAATATTCTGATAATAATGAAGTTAGCAGAAGCTGCAACCAGAAAAAGTGGCAAATGCAGATTATGGGAAATATGTAGATTAGAAGAGCTGTCATATCAGTCACAGAGCAAAAGCCAAGACCAAATCCTGGAGATCTGGTATAATCACCAGCCAACCTCACTACAACTTAGAGCAGACAAATGCATCAGTTAAAATGGATAGGCCAAGTTTTGTGCTGATCTATATTCTGCGCAATCCTTTGAATTTCAATAAGACTGAAATGGTATAAAATGAGGGGGAAATTTGGCCCTAGAAGAATAAGATGATGATGCTTGGAGCACTTCTAGAATCAGAAAATCTATATCTTGAGAACCCAGCATAATCATTAAGGTAGTGGATCCTTGGGAATTCTCTTCCTGGAAACATTATTTATCAAAGATTTTGCTTTTAAACATTAAAGAGAATCCTGTTTAAATTGAGAAGCTCTATCAGGTTGCATTGAAGGCCACACCTAAAGGTATTGAAAGGGCTGAAATACTCATATTATTGGAGGCTCACAACATGGACAGAATCATAGAAACTGTGGGCGAAGAGGGCAGAAGTGCTCTGTTAAACAGAAAGAAAGTATTAACTATAAAAGTTTTAAAATATAAAATCCTGAAAAAAGGGTGGAGGTCATAGTACCATTCCCTGCAAGACTGAGGTTCAACGTATATTTTCTGGGATATAACAATAATCTAGAAAACATTGGTAAAAGATGGGCGTTAAAAGCTCAGGCCCTATTTTCAAACCTGTGTACCTAACGTTAAGTCAGCTGAGTTAAATTAGGTTAAGATAACTGAATTAAAACCACTTTGTATCTGAATGAGAGTGTCCATAGAGGGGTTTAATGCAGTTTAACTATTCCAGGTTTAAATCACACCTGCCTGACCTCTGGCCTGACCTCAGAAGGTAAGTAGGCTGAAGCGCAGAAATACAAGGATCCTATTAGAGCAGGGGTCAGCAACGTTCAGCACGCAGCTCACCAGGGTGAGCACCCTGGCGGGCCGGGCCAGTTTTATTTACCTGCTGACGCGGCAGGTTCGGCCGATCGCGGCCCCCACTGGCCACGGTTTGCCATCCCGGGCCAATGGGGGTGGCGAGAAGCGGCGTGGGCGAGCGATGTGCTGGCCGCGGCTTCTCGCCGCCCCCATTGGCCTGGGACGGCGAACCGCGGCCAGTGGGGGCCGCGATCGGCTGAACCTGCCACGTCAGCAGGTAAATAAAACTGGCCCAGCCCGCCAGGTGCTTACCCTGGCGAGCCGCGTGCTGAACGTTGCCGACCCCTGTATTAGAGAGTTATACATAACATTGCCTCAGCACCATCTAATCTATTACAAATAGAACCCACTATCCACCATTGGCTGAGATAAGTCTTTATTCACCAAACAGGGGGAAAATATCGTACTATTTTACCTAATCCTTCGAGCACTGTATGTTACAGGCCCATTGGGAGATTCAATTCTTGATCATCCTAGAAGGAAAAAAGTAACCATGATATAGAAATGCTATTTGAACCAAGAATATACATGTAGATTATTAAGTATCAGAGGGGTAGCAGTGTTAGTCTGGATCTGTAAAAAGCAACAAAGAGTCCTGTGGCACCTTAAAGACTAACAGATGTATTGGAGCATAAGCTTTTGGGGGTGAATACCCACTTTGTCAGACGGGCATTCACCCACGAAAGCTTATGCTCCAATACATCTGTTAGTCTTTAAGGTGCCACAGAACTCTTTGTTGCTTTTTATGTAGATTGCTGTTGTCATTGGTATAGAAGTTTTGTGCATTAAAGTGAAAAATCAATACAAAGAAAATGAAAAAGGGTTTTTTATTATTCTTTGATGCTAATAGACTATAATTATTAGTGTAAAATGGAAAAGATATACAAATTTATAGCAAAAGCTCTAAATATTACAGTATCCAATATATTCTGAGAAATATGTTAAATATACACAACATTGAAGCCCTCACAATGGACCTATGGGGCCAGATAAAACAAGATATTGTAAATTACAGCTTACTAGATTGCAGTTGTACAGCTAATAAAAGGCTATAGTTCTCAGAGGAGCTGACTGACAGTTAATTTTCACAAAGAATTTATTGCAGAATTTTCTTATAATTATCAGGAGTGAACAATACTAGTCAAACAGTTTGGCGAAAGAGAGAAGAAATAAAAAGAGAAGTCCTTGTGAATATTGCTTGATTATAATAGCTGGATTCCAGCCCAAGTATCATCAATTATTTCACCATTTTCACTGAGAATCAAGGAATAATATGATTCATGGCATTTTATGATCTTTGGTGGCGCATTATATCATCTTCTAGACAGTTACTTCCATTTGCAGCATTTTACAAACTGACATTAATGCTCTACAGTGTTGTAATGAGCCACAAAATGGCAAACATACTTTCCTTTCCTTTGTCTGATGACTGACCTTCTACATTTTTTAAAATGGTACTCGCAACCTTTGGACACGCCTCTCTTTATAGCGAGATTTCTCAATGTCTTATGTGGTAATGGACTGGCACAAGGGTATCCAACTGCTATGCTTATTACAGTATTTTAGACAAACCTGAGATAAATAATCTAAAACTACAGTTCATGAAGTACAAGAACACTGACTATGGGGCAAAATCCTACATTAGCAGGAGGATGGACTAGCCCTTCCCATCCCTAATATCTACGATATGAGAATTAATTTCTCATATATGCATCTTAGGAACCATCAATAAAATTATTTGTCCCCTCATACTGAACTGCAGAATATTGTGAAGATGCATACTGCAATCTTGTTCAGTAGAATTTTAAACCTGCAGACCCTAGGAGCTTCTAGAATTCTAATCCCACCACTGCAGGCTCTTTAACTCACACACAAGGCTTCATGATATGATCATAGTTCTTCCAAATGAGGAGAAGAGCATTGCTGCTCATGAATCAGCTGGAAAGGTTGTTTGCAGAGTGACTCTCTCCCTCTCACTGCCATGGATTCAACAGGTCACTTCAACAGTTTTTCTAGATGCTGATTTCTCTGAATTCTAGCTGCTGACGTCCATAGGTTCCCATGGTAGCACAACATGCTACTTTTCAACTACCAGCCTGGCCCAATAGAATTTAATAATCATTTCAGAACATGTGTATATCTTGTTCTTATAAAGTCAATGAACTGATAAAACAACTGATTATTGCAGCCATCTTTGGATGGAGTTCAAAGTAAACTGGTGTTAAACCACTGCCTCTATACAATGATGTCCAACTAAATGGGTTTTTTAAAAAACAAACAAACAAACAAACAAAAAACCATCAGTAATGAACAAAGAAGGGAAACAAAAAACTGGAAATATTGGCCTTCTACACCTAAATTTCACATTCTCATCATGACCCTAAATATCAGGTTGCCTAATGCCTTATCCACATACTTTAGAACTAAGAAAGGGACCTTTTAATCATGAACAGATTATAATAATTTTGTAAATGTTAATGACTCTTCCAAATACTGGATGAAGAATTGCATTCCCCTCTAAACTGATAGCTGAATTGCATTCATCTCTAGACTCATTCACCCCTTCCTAAATAGATAGATGTTATTTATGTGCATACTTTGGGCCTGATCCTTAGGCTAAGATGCTCAGATGTAAGGTACCAATACCATTGTTTCCAATGTTTGGGGCACCAGATTAGAGGATAAAACACAATGGGAGAATCTGCACTGCTTTCTCAGAATTGCTTTATGTGGTGGGCCTCTACAGATTAGGAAATCCAGGAAAACATCAAAGCATAACTTTGAGCCCATGACAATGTAACACTGACAGACCCCAGTCGTCGGCAGGTGGGGTTGAACCTGGGTTCCCTGGAGCTAAATGTATGACCTAAAAGCCACATGGCCTTCAGCTAAGGCTGTAGCAGACTCATTAATCTCTCTGTAAGTGCTCTCGGTGCCTCTAGATGGAACAGAATACCACACCCAGAAGGTGTGTGGGTTGAATACTTCCCCTTGCTGAGGAAGTGTGTCCCAAGCTACAGAGACTTCCCAGTTGAAATCCTGGACAAGCCCCCACTTGTAACACCAACAGACCCCAGTTGTCGGCAGATGGGATCGAACCTGGGACCTCTGGAGCTAAATGCATGAGCTGAAAGCCACATGGCCTTTAGCTAAGGGATAGCAGACTCATTAATCGCTCTCTAAGTAGTCTCAGTGCCACTACATGGGACAGAGCACCACACCCAGGAGGCGTGTGGGTTACAAGTCAATGAGCACATCATGTGAATAGGGACTCAGTAGACATATCCACTTCTTATGCCCAGCAGGCAAGAAGCCCTTGGCCAGCTATCCTGGTACCCAGGTGGCAAAGCCCTATCATACTTTACTACTTTTCATGCTATTAAAACCTTTATAAACTTGGGCTTTGCTCATTTTTCTCAGGGTCGGGCCCACAATTTTAACAAATCATAGCACAAAAGGACATTTCGGCTTTAGGAAAGGAAGCAAATAGTTGTGTTATACTGTTTTTAATTACATGCTTCTTTCTTTTTTTTTAAGCTTATTACAATAGATTATGGCTCTGCTGTGTGATAGTATATAAAGACACAGCAGTAGATCTCACTGGTATATTATAGAAATAAAATTCCTGATACTACTCCCGTAATTAATTTCCACAGGGAAACCAGTTTAGTTTAGTAAAGAGATTAATGAAAATGTTGCCCAGGATACAATTCTCCTAGTGAGATGCAAAACATTATTATCTCTGATTGGAAACTATAGAACTATTTTAAATGAGCATGCCATCAACAGTGGGTATGTTTTGTCTTTTTTAGGTCACTGGCATTCTAAAATGGAGGATTTTTTGAGAGCTTCCCAGTCTGCAGCAAGTAAAGATAATGCTGATCATTTCACCTATCTCATAGTTATGGTGCATGAATAAGAAAGCATTAACTTACTTAAAACTGGTAGACCAAGAGTGAATTGGTAACAGTGACCCTGTCACTGTCATGGCAATAGAATAAATTGCCTTTTCAGCTGCTGGCTCAGTGGACTATATTAAATGAGTTCTTAGCTCCTCCATTAACTAGATGGGTTGTCTTGTGCAAGTCATTTAGCATTTCTATGCCTTAGTTTGCCAATCTGTAAATTGGGGATAATACTAATCTGCCTTATATTCACTGGACATACAAATCAAGCATTTTAGTGAGTGAATCAGCAATCACAATACTTGTGAATGCACATTTTATCTGCTTAGCTGTGCTCAAACAAAAATAATAAAATAGAACTACTCCATATTTTGGCCTATGAGACTAACCAGTTTATATTATACACTATGGGAAAACCACTTTTAAACCACTTCTGATACTACTTCTATTAACATTACATAACATCCTCTTTGACTTCAAAATCCTGGGTGGACTTTTTAGTTCTTGATTCAGGTGGGATTTGGACCCGTTTTCTACTTTGGTTAGAAGTGGTGCCCTATAATGGATATTAGGGTCCAGAGTTCTGGATCAAGTGCTACTTAGTGCATTTGATGATGGACAAGAAAATAAATCTGGGAACTGTCAAAAACTTGGGATACTAAGCAACAGACTATTCAGTCAAGTGAAAGTTTAGATTAATTTCCAAACATAATAAGAGAGAAATGTTCCATTTTTAAAAGGTGATAGATCATTTATATGTCTCCTATGGTAATAACTGACATTAGCTTTCTAGCTGCCTATTAGTGCTGCTATTCTTTCCCTAGACACAAATCATTCTTGTTAATGTCAATAGAAGTCTGGGCATGAATAGGGAGAGGAGAATAATGTGATGACTGGTAGTAAGACTCACCACGAGTCTAGACATAACAGTAACCTGAGTTCACCTATCTCAGAATGCCATGTCTGATATCCACTCAGATTTGTTCAAAGATGCCAAGATAGATAAAGAAGGACCCATACAGTTAGGAGAACTACCAAGCTGGTTGTCAGGCAGTAAGTGTCTCTGCCTCTTATATTACAGACTGGTAAACTCAACTACAAAGGAGAAAATCAGAGCCGGAAACATGTCTTCAGAAAAATTACATGTACAGTTACCTGACAGCAGCCATTTTCGTGCCTATCTAGTCTTACATTGTACCCATCACTAGAGTAGCTGAGCACCAAGTCACTTACACCTTTCCTAGGCTAAGGCCAACTCAGTTGAATAAGTGTTGTAGAATTGCTCAGTTGAATTCTTCCTCTTGTATCCCATTGACATTGCTGGCTCACATCAGCTAGTGAGTTCTATCTGGAACATTCCCCAACAGTCAGTGAGATTAAAAGTTAGTCCTAATCCATTGTGAAAACTGACACTGTTCAATAATACCCAATAACTTCCCTCTTGAGATACAAAATCTCCTCCAGGTTTACTACTTTTTATACCAGTGGGATTTCTGTGAAACATGGAGACATATGGTGATAATTTCTAACATTTTAAAATATTTTTTTGTAACATACTGACAATAAAATGCACTGCTGTATGCATGCCTCTTCATCTAGAAACATGTCTGGCATTCTGCATTTACCTCATATTCAGAAGAATGGGGAACAGTTATTATCTGTACTAGTGGGCCCCATTCATTTCAATGAAAGGTTTGTGCGTAATTGGTTTGGCTAATGTCTCTCTGAGGTCTCCCTGAATGGAGAGCTCTGTGGTCCCTTCTCCCTCCCTGGCTCAGCCCCTTTTCTAGCTTGGCCAACTAAGTCCCACACCTATACTCCAGTGTGGCACATTCAGTAATCAAGGTTGGCTAGCAGCACATAAGGGGCAAGCTACCCTGTTGCAAAGACATTGCTTATTGGATAATTATTATGACATCATAGAGGTGACTCCTGATGAGGGTTTTGAGGAGGAGAGGGCAGTGGCTTGTAGACTAGCCAAGAGGACATTCCACACACAAAGGAACAGCAAGGAAGAAAGCAAAGGGATGTTTGTGGGCGGCTGGACTAATGAGCAGAGAAGTGAGGGCGAAGAGATAATGCAATAACATGAGAACACATAGGTGGGAGAGGCAGCATTGTGGAGAGGCTTGGAACTAAGGAGAAGAACTAGCACTTGATGCAATGGGAAACAAAGACGCTAGTGGAGGGATTGAACTAGGCAGGAGTGGGATTTGTCAGTGACAGGCAAGGGAGATTATTTTAGCAGTTGCAATTTGTATGGGCTGGGGATGGGTGATATGTGTTTCCAGGAGACCTCAGAGGAGAAGACTGTAGTATTCAAGATGTGATAGGATGAGGACATGAATGAGAATTTTTGTAGTGTGGCCAAAAATAAAGGCAGGACAGTTCTTAGATGTTATGGAGCAAGATGTGCAAGATTTGGACATGACAGGAATGTTTGGAGCAAGCAAAGAAGGGAGATAATTCAGGCTGTCAACTTGAATGACAGGGAGAATGGTGGTGGTGTCAAAACTGAGAGAGAATTGGGGAAGCGGGGCGAGTTAGGGACGAAAGATGCAGAGTTCTGCTCTGGCCTTGTTAAGTTTCAGTTGACAGCAAGACATCCAGGAGGAGATATCAAAGAGACAGCTTGACATATGGGACCAGATAGAGGGAGAGGTCAGGATAGAAAGAGATTTGTGAGTCATCAGGGTAGATATAGTTAGAAGCCATGCAACCAGACTAAAGTTACCCAAAGAAAGGACAGGAGGAGACAACCAAGCACAGAGCTTTCCGGGACTCCCAGAGAGAGCAGGAAAGGGGAGGACACTAACTCACTAGAAGAAATATTAATAGAACAGTTGAAGAGATAGAAGGAGAACCAGGAGAGGGTGGAGTTACAAAAGCCAAAGGAGGCAAAGTGTGATCGGCCATGTCAGAAATTTAATCCCGTCTGTAAATATTTTTTCTTCATTTTGCCAATATTTTTTTTCCAGTAAAGTCAATTGTGGCTCTAGCAAGGCACATCATTTGTGATATTTACAGTGTGATATATTGCACAAACCTGAACTTTTTTAATTGTTTTTTTTAAACAGATCAAATGTGTATATCTACCCCCCTCCCCAGACAAAAATCATTGATGTGAACAGCATTACGATACATTTCAAAAGTGCCACTGCGAGGCACAGTAATTGAAAGGACCATTTAAACAACAATAATATGGATTGAAATATGCACTCGTAGTTGATAACATGATGTACTCTATACCATTAACTTTTAATTAACTCCAATTTTGCCACAATTAAACTCAATTAGAGCAGAATGTCTGACATTGTAATTAGCTGTATATAAACGCCCCAGTTGGTGTCACATTGAATTAACATCTCCTGATGGTGGATTCTCTTTCTAAAAATAATGGATTTACCATCATAAGATTGTTAATGGGCCCTACACTTCATGTGTTATATGCATCTAAGACAGGTAACACCAAACAGTTAGTTTTCTACATAAATGATTGTCAAAACTAAACAGATTTAAAACACCTGACCCTGGTTCTTCATTGCACTTCAAATTGTATATTTATTTACGCCAATGTAAATTAGGTGTAAATGCTACATTTTGGGGTGGTGACTTTTTACACTCACTTTGCACTGGTGTCCACAACTATGCAAGGAGCAGGGTGGCACAGAATCAGTTCCATAATGTGTGTAAGAATAAACCATATCAGATACTCATGATACAGCAACCTACCTACTTTATTGGTACCGTTTACTTTGAAAACCAATAATGATCCAAACCCATCACCCATATTCACCCTTACTCCATGAGTAGTCCTACTGGAACCAGAGGCCAAGATTGTGAACCTCTTACTCTCAATTGCAAGCAATTATATATTATAATGACTAGCCCCATTTACATTAATGAAACCACTCATGTAGTTTATATGTCTGATATAAAGCCCTTTGAAGTCAGTAAGATGACTTTCCCCAGTGCTTTCAATGGGGTTTGAATCAGACCCTAACTGCTCACTAATGTTGACTAAAAGGCACACGGTCTAAACCTAGTGGGCATGCTCACAGAGGAACGTACTGCTTGTGTAAGTAGGGCATTAGAATTTGACCCTTACCTAGCAATACTCAAAGATTAAGGTATTATTCAGCATGAATAACAGTGGCAAAACTGAGCCCTACATCTTTATGAACAAGACTTTGTAAATACTTAAAATTCCCTGCTACATTAAGTGGTGTCTTTTGCTGTTCGGGAAAAAAAAGTTTAACTAGAATAAAACAAATTAAAGTTGGTGTGATTGGAAAAAAAGGAAAAATGAGCATATACAGCCTCAGATAGATATTTTATTGTAACACTTATATGGAGCTCTTGCAAGCACAATGCAATACCACATGAGATACCATGGTAACTGGGAAGATAATGTGCATCACTTTTTAAAGCAGTACATGTGGATCTTCTTTTCAAATGTGCTGAGCACTTATAACTCCAACTGAAGTCAATAGATGTTATCGAATCACTCAAACCCTGAGTGTTTTACTATCTTTTGAATCTGGGACATTTCAGCTTCAATTTATAAGGTATTTCTGGCCTTTCCCATCACTTTTTGTTTGTTTTTGATAAATACATAGAAAACAACCTATTCGGTAGTTGGTGACTACCGCATGCAGCCTCTCACCAACTGCAGAGCCTAGGTTTGGCTATACATTGCATCACATGTTTTGGGATTGGCTTGTTTACTTTGCAGGAACCAAGCCTTCTAACATGCTGTCCAGGTACAACCTACACTTCACCTCCTCTTTACCTTGCTGGCTGATCTTGTCCACTGTTAACTTGATCTTTGTAAATGGCTCCCTGGGTGTACCATCTCTTATTTTAGCTAGTTCAGATATTCTGTCTCTTAGCTTATTGACTCACCTTAGTTAGCACAAACATTCCATTTTGAGCCTGCTGATATATTTACTTCCTAATCCTGTCTTCCAAGAAATGAGGCCTCCCCCATGTCCAGTTACTCGTGTCAAGCCAGGCCTACAAGCAGATGTAATGATTCTGGTGCCAGAGCTCAAACATAAGCTTTGTATGCATGTTTTTGCCTTTGTGAACAGATAGAGAAGGACTGGATTGGAGAATCAAGGCCCAGCTCAAGAGTTTTGTGCTTTGTTGATCTTATACTATTTACAGGTGTAATGAAATCCAAAGGGATAAAGTAAAGACTGTAAGGATTCAGCACCTTGTTGTTCATCTCATTCATAATGATGGTATCTCCAGCAGCACAGGACCCCTCAACAACAGGACCCCTCAAGAACAGCTGAGATTTTGATTCAATTAAGATGCCAAGGGAAGAGTGATATCTGTTAAATGATGGAAACTACTTCCTGCAATGCTTAGATATTCTCTTATTGTCTCCCATTCAATTACCAACCTGATTCGAATTTGCATACCCTGCAAGACTGGATGAAATCACAACACCAAGTTCTACAGCTAGTGGCCGTGCAATTTCAGCCAAAAAGATTTGGAAGAACCACATTTGAAGATCAAATGGGATAAAATAAGGGAGAAAGAGATGCATAAAGAGATGAATGGAAGGTGCTCAGAGATATTAATTAGTGTTCAAGCAAAATCATTCTATCTACAGCTAAGTGCATTAGGAGTAAAAACAAGAAAACGAAGAAGAAAAATACCTAAACCCAAAGATATTTATCACCTGAATGTTTGTGCACATACATACATACAGTTAAACAGGAATGTAGCACAACGGTGATGATTGACAATTATAGGAATAAGTGCGTGTATAAATTCCAGCAGTCCTTACCATGTTATTTTTTTATCGTGGAAAAGCAAATCCCTAGGTGCCTTCTGTTTAGTCTCAGAGACAAATATATGTATGTCTGAGCTATAGCCTTATCCTGGCCCAGTACAATGTATGTCTGTGCACTGTACATATTCTAACTGCAATGGATAACGTCTGCACGAATCAGATCCATAGTTTGAGCATCAAAGTGCATTGGCAAAGTTAAATTAGGTCATTCATGTAGGCCTCACTGGAGCCCTAGGCGTAATGAACAGTGTAAACCAGAGTAGACCTGGCCTTGGCAAAATAATGACACACCAGGTATTAGCTAACACCAAGTAAGCACATTCATGACCAGAGAAGATAGTACAAATGCACACCGACCTCTCAAGTAACTATGTACAAGAACACATTGACCCCTCGCGAGGTAAAGAGGGAATGACAGAATAATGGATGAGAATGTTTTGTTCAAACTATCATGTAGAAGGGTGGTAACTAATAACATTTGTAATGTAATACGTAATTTGTTTGTATCGATGTATAAAAGGAGAAGTTATAGGAGGGGCATCTTTGTATCGGTCCAGGGGACAGGCTCTGAGTGTCCTCACTGAGCCTTGACCTTGTCACAGGCATAGACATGTTAGTGTCCCGGTGACGTACTGGACAGGTATTAGTCCCATGTTTCGTTGACTATAAACCTGGCCAAGCACCTTTGCCTCCGAACTGAGCCTGTGGTCTTTCTTTACTAATAATGTCAAGGTCTGAATTGGCAAGCTGCACTCTCTGGTAGTGCAGCTGACATTGGTGCTCAAGAAACATCAGCACTTGGCAGCCTTATCAATGCAGCAAAAGTAAACAACCTACCACAGCACTAACAACAACTGATAGTATTTGTTTGTAATTATTTTCAATGAAACTTTCAGTCTTTTCAATAACCAATGGAACTTCCCCTGCAAGCAGAAAAAATATATATTTCTATTCTTTGTTGCTACTGCTATGAGAATTTGCATAAACAGAAATAAATTATTGGATGAGTTTTATCCACAGCACAATCCTCTGTCAGAAGCCAATAATCTGACCACAATACTTGGGGGAGACGGTTTGCAGCTTTTCTAACAAATACAAATTCTCCTTTAATGGTATTGTTTATTCAGAATTCCACTGATCAATTCACTAATCCCACTGACCTGGATTTAGGAGTCAACTTGCCTTTTAGGTTTCACCCCAGGTAGATCTGCCAAGAAGAGACTAGGGAAATGATTTATATGCTTGCATTTAGAAGTTCAAAGTGTATTGTACTGGTAGTAAGCATAGTATTGATCAATAGCTACCACTAAAGAAAAACAATATGGAGAGAAGCGTGTCCTGGAATATCTTAGTTCCTTACCTTTTGTCCCTTAATATACTATATTCTCTATACTCCATCTGCAAAAACGTGTAAGACATAGTTTATACAGGAACTCAAAAGTATTCAATATTAGTATTATTAAATGATATTTGCATCTTTTTACAGTTCAATATTAACATTCAGTATTAATTTTTAATTTGAATCGCAGTGCATTTTTCACATTGATGTACTGTTCATTTATTAAAGGTTACAACTGCAGTTACATTTTTCTTCAGATTCTGTATTGCCACAACTCTATTCTGCAATGATGAATGACTATTAAATTACATGTTTGGGTAATCAGCTTGCTGGCTTCTAAAGTCTATATACACAATGTATTGGTACTTAATTTACTGGTTCAATGTAAAGCAGTTCCATGCATCAATAAGGTCATTGCCATTAGACGTACACCTCCAGAGAACAGCAAATGTAGTGTACAAATTGTTTCACTTCTAAAAACGTGAAGTTACACATAACTCAGATTGGTCTACTACTGAAATTGTTGCTTTTCCTCTAAGGCTCTGTTGGAAGCTCTAGATTTCTAACTGAGAGACCAATATTGCACTCTTTAGTGAGGTAAAACGCCATTTGATGGGATTAAACACTGTCGGATTTAGATCTTAAATCTTTTTGCTCTTAGGTTTACCACCTTTAGGAATGTTGGGTGAAAACCTGACCTCATTCCAGTCAGTGCCAAAATCCCGTAGACTGAAATGGAGCCCGGATTTCACCCATAATGGCTATGAGAGAATAGCTTGAGATCTTTCCATTCCAACTATTTTAGCAATAATGATAATAAATAAAGAAATAGAAAAGAAAAGAAAGTATCTGTAGAGCTGGTTAATGTTTTTCAAATGATTTAATTTTGTCAATATATGGACTTCTCGTGTAATTGAAAAAAAAAATCACTTTTTTCAAAATATGTTTTTTTAGACTGGAAAATTATTTTTGGTTTATCATTTTTCCATCCCACCACTGATTTATATTCTTGTTTATTTTTTTCCTTCTTTAGTGTAAAAACAGAGAAAAGAGAGGAAAATAGGAGAGGAAATGGAAAAAACACTTGTTCTGAAACCTGCAAAACATTTTTTTTTCAATTGTTTTTTTCATTTTTCAAACAGCTCTAAGTAGCAGCATACTCTTCAAGAAAACCAACCCAAATCTATAAAACTAGTAGGAGAATATGGATAAAAGAATACTTTTCATAAGTCTACACACACAAATCAAAAAAGAGTAACCTATAATTCATTTAAATTGTGTATACATAAATCTAGTCACACACATCTAAGCAAAAAAAAAAAAATATGTTTTTTTCTATTTAGATGTCAGCGAAGACTGGGATCAAGTTCTATATGGTACAGGATATTAACAGATGTATAATGATGATACAAATATGGTGCATCACAAAGACATTTGAATTGCAGCTATGTAAAAATAATACACTAATTACAAACCTCAGAGGAAAGTTGTGATTTTTGTCATGTTCATAACACAGTATAAGTATATTCCTTTTTAGTCCCCATTTTATGAGGAAAGGTAGAAATTTACAAGTGGGTCCTCTGTCGGTAGCTACCCAAATATACACTATCCAAGACCTAGGCTTTGTAGGCAAAGACCAGAAAAAAATCCACCTCTTTCTATCTCTCATTATATACATCTTCAGATGTAGGAGCTCAATTTATGGTCAATTTTTCAGTATTCCTCCAGATCTCATATTCATTCTCTATTTCAAAGTCCCTCAATCCCAGATGGACTTTTTTATGACAGCCTTCATGGTTAGATGAGTGGAGTAGAACTTCTAACAGGCTATGTCTGCAGTCTCTGAAACCTTATTTAAACAAATATTTTGAAACTAGTGCAAGTTATCTATGTTGAGAACTATCCTTCTGGAGGCTGATGTATGCAGCAAGTGAGCTGCAGAAGTTTAGGGAAAGAATGAGAGTAGTCTAGATTCCTAAATCTCTCTCAAACCATGATCCTTAGCTTGGCAATAGCCACAAACTCTTCCGTGTATTTATACATGAGAGAAACCAGTACAAAAGATGTGTTTATTGATGAAATCATGATCAAAGTGAAGTAAATGGCAAAACTGCCAATGGCTTTGATAGGGTCCCAAGATTTTGCCCACGCCATCTTACCTTACTTGACTTAATTCATATCTCCACCACAAGGAGCACTGGTGACATCTGCAAGGATCTATCCCACTCTTCTACATCTCTGTGTTTAGCCCAAAAGCAAGCATATTCTAGGCACGGTTCTTACAAACAAAAAGACCCCTTCTATGAGTCCGAGCACCAGGAACCCTATCCGCTGAAAATTCTAAACTAATCTCCCACCTCTTGATTGCTGCAAGTTTCCCGTTAATGAGCTACTGGAACAAAAGCAGTCTCACCAAACATAATTGCCTGGTTTTGAAGAGTGTAATTATGGTTTTGAAGAACGTGACTCTAATACAAAAGGGGGGGGGGATAAATAATGACCAAAATAAACTGGGATAAACACCTTCAAACACAGCAAGGCTTCTGTCCTGGAAATATGAACAAAGTGACTCCAACAAAAGCATCTGTGATACTACATGAGTTCTCTCTATACCATGTTTTTTGCATGTTTATAGCTGTCACCACCCTGACTCTCTCTCTGATTTGTTCACCTTCTATTCAAAGAAAGAAAGAAAGAAAGTTTTACAGTGGTCAAGAATCATTCCTTTTCATGAGTGTTTTCACTATTAAAGATTTGTGAAGTGAAAATGCAAGAAATTCTCACAGCTCCCATTGCCACATGTACTGTTGCCAACTCTTGCAATTTTACCATGAGTTTCATGATATACCAGTTTTTCTTAAAACCCCAGCTACTGCAGTCCTGTAATATGAGAGAATCTCCTTTGAAAAAGTAAGTTTCTAGCACTAATAATTGAAGAGAAAAGACTTAAAATCCTAGAAGCTCAAAACTGAGAAGTCAAATTAAAAAAAAAAAAAAAGAACAAAGTGTGTGTGTGTATGTATATATATGGCCAAAAAGAGGCATAGATATACAAAGAGTGCGTGTGTGTGTGTGTATATATATAGCACACACACACTTTGTATATCTAGGCCTTTTTGGCCACGCCAACTATTGAAAACTTGTATATCAGGCTTCTGGGGGGGTGAGGAACTTACAAGTTTTCAATAGTTGGGGTGGCCAAAGAGGCCTAGACTAGAGCTATGATGCGTAAATTCAATGTGACTGAGATGTCCTCCAAAGCAACTGGAAAGTGTGGTGACTATAAAGTGATGACAATGCACCATGGGTTTGATGCTGCTGAGAAGAGAGACCTGATTTCTATTTAACTAGAGTAGAAAGACAGATTCAAGGGGAATTTAAAATATTTGGCCAAATAGGCTTCACTCCTAAGTTATGTATAGACCTATTTGCATTTGCTGGGATTTAGAATGATTTTTTTTTTAAAATAAAAATCAGGAAGTAGCAGCTAAAAACAGGCACCACATACAAATATATGTGCTGCAGCCCATCAAAACAGGAGTGCAGCCAGTGAGGATATTGCTGAGTTGCAGTTAGAGCAGACATTACCGGGGAAAGGAGAAGTCAGAAAGGACAGTAGCAGCAGATGAGATATCTAGGGAGCTAAACACATGAACTGCAGTTGTATTGTGAAAAGGGAATATGCAAACAGAGCACCTTCTTACTCAATGTATCTCCACTGTGTGTGTGTTCAGAGTCAGGTTTGTTACTTCTTTCACAAACATGTATTTGTTCCTACATTTGACTCCTAGTAGCACTGCAGAGCTCATACTGCTATGCAGAATAGAGATAGTTACATCTATTGATGATCCATGAGAGTAAATAGAAACTAAGTTCATGTGACAGGGGCAAATTAAAAGTAAAAAAATTAATTCAAATTTCAGGATATTTTGTAAGAGGTTCTAGGGGGAGATTGATATGCAAACAGGGCAATTCTTGGTTTAGATTCAGTGACACAGAATGTGATTGTTGCAAAGCTAGAAAAAAGTATCTAAGCAATAGTAAAACCATTCTACTTCAATATTTAATTAGCACTAAAATGATGCCTAGGAGGAGAATGATAAATACTTTGAATAGAAACAGACAATATATTTGGAAGAGTATGGATCTATAAGGTATGTTTATTTAAACAAAGTAAAACAATGCAGACAAAGGAGGAAACAGTAGCTATGGAAAGTGTTTAAGGACAAATATATGTTCACATAAGGGTGATGAATGCCTCCAGCAGTGCAGTTTATAAAAGACATGAAACAGGCTA
Source organism: Trachemys scripta elegans (assembly GCF_013100865.1). Classification (NCBI taxonomy): domain Eukaryota; kingdom Metazoa; phylum Chordata; order Testudines; family Emydidae; genus Trachemys; species Trachemys scripta. The sequence continues at coordinate 10,738,968 of NC_048310.1, forward strand.
GCATGGCTGAATAGGGAAACACAGACAGTGAGAGTAGGAAAAATATCTACAAATGACATAAAACACATCAAGGATGACCAGAGAAGTAGAAAAGATAGAAACTGACGTTAAGAAAGTGCAAAAAAAAGATAAGAAGAAAAAGTGGAGAATTAAAGGAAGATTGCATAATAGGATAAGATTGGTATTATGATTTTCTTCAAGTACATAAGGAACTAGAGGTCAGTCAAGGAGACAGCGGGGCCCACAGGAGCTGAAAAGAGTAATTTATTGACCCAAAAATTTAATGAATTCATTGCCTCAGTTTTCACAAAAAAAGGATAAGGGTCGTGTATTTCACAGGGGAGGTTGAAGAAATATTAATGGAAATCAGGTCCCTGCAAAACAGGTGATTACAAAACTAGGTTGTCGGAAGTTTGACCAGACAGAATCCTTTCCAGAATTTTGATGGGAACAATAAAAGAGATAAGGGAGCCCTTAGCAGATATACTTAAAATCTCTTCAGCTATACTGGGAGTTACTACAGGGCTGAAGATATGTTAATTTTAAAAGGTTAACTCCAGACCTCTAAGACCTTGACTTGAGAAGCGGAGAAGGTACTGGAAGTACGAATCAAGGACAGCTTGAAAGATCTATTGCTTAATGAGGACCATCCACATGGGTTTATAGCAATCAGATCATACCTGTACATTTGATAGGCTATTTTAGGATGTAATTAAAACAAGTGCTGACTTGGGGAATTTGGGGCTATCATCTCTGGATCTTTAGGAAATCTTTTTTCTGTAAATTAATACAGTAATCTACAAGGTCAGAAGTATAGAATGGAGGGAAACTGCTTTCACAAACTGAAGAACAACGCAGCTAAAAGATTTTGGTGGGGTAGGGGAAAGAAGAGCAGAAAAATTGGATATTTTTCTTTTGAAATTTCATCCATGCAAACAGAAATGATTATGCATTCATGTCAGAGAGAGGTTCAGAAGCTGGGTGGAGTATACTGATGTCTTTCATTTGATCACTGAGAGACACAAGGTAGGTGAGGTAATACCTTTTATTGGATCAACTTCCGTTGGTGGGAGAGACAAGTTTTCGAACATACACAGAGCTCTTCTTCAGGTCTGGGAAATGTATGCAGAGTTTTTCCTAGACCTGAAGAAGAGCTCTGTGCAGCTCGAAAGCTTGTCTCTCTCACCAACAGAAGTTGGTCCAATAAAAGGTATTACCTCACTTACCTTGTCTTTCTAATATCCAGGCTTCAACAGCATTTGAGCTCTGAGACTGTTTCAGAGAAAGATTATTGTCAATGGATCAAAGGTGATATTCCCTGTCAGTCCATCCAAGAAAAAAACTAATGATCTCTAGACATAGTTAGTTGTCACAATGCCCATGTATCAAAACAGGTACATCCAATGTGTGTGTCAAGTGGATTCAGCTGAAGAACATGTCCCAGCCAGGTTGTTTAACAAAGGTCAAACAGGAAGAGTAGTCTCACCCGAGTTCTAGATTTTCAATTCTTCGGAAAAAATCTGAGATTCTAAACACCTGCATTTATATGCACACCATCTCAAAGATGCTGCAAATTTTACGGTAAATGGATGCACAGAATTTGTGTTTATAAGACTGCAGGCATCAAACCAGAGCCCACTTTTTGACACGTCTCTCAGAAACGTCCACCCAAAAGTAAATTGCTATAAGGAGTTGGAATGCAATCAAGTACCTCTATCTACTTGATACAACTGGGTGCAATTTTTTTTCTAATAAACTGTAGATGGCTACTAGGAAAAAAGAAATTAACCACAAGGTAAACCATTCAGAAAGCTGCCCTTATCCTTACAAGTAGTAGTAGATACTGAAGAGCACAGGCAACATAATGTTGCTTGTACCTGCAACTGAGTGATGCAGGTTTAATAGGAATGGGCACTGTGTTCTTGCTCACCTTGATCCAGAGGTTATTGCACTGCTCAGAGAGACACCGAACCACAGAGACATCCATTAATGCACAATTCCTCGGCTGTGCACATCACATTTTGCAGGGAAGGGGAGTTCCCTTCTGCTACAACCATAGACAAAGCTCAGCCTGATCCCTAGCCATGCTTTGAAGAACACAAGCTCTTCGGAGAAGGAGCCATGACTTCTTGTGTATTTATACAGCACCTAACACAATAAGACCACAGTCCCAATTGTGGGCTTACAGTACTACCACAATTCAGATAAACAGCAATAATTATAGTATTAGAATCAATTAAGGCATGCAAAAGTATCATGAGGACATTTAAATGCTTAAGATACCAATTAATATATAATGGCAAAAATAGCTTCACAGACTATTAGCATGATATGACAAACATGTCATTAGCTCTAACTCACATTCACATTACTATTCTTTCCAGCATTGCTACTCCATTAAAAAAAAAATCAAAAATAGAGTTATTCTCATTTCCTCCTGTCTGTGTGAGTAAGCTTTGATTGCTAGAATGGTAGTTTAACTGGAGGAGGGAGTTACCTCCTTCACAACCACCCCATTTTTATGAAAAACCACTGACTTCATTCTCCTACCATTTTTTTTTTTTTTTTTTAGTATAATTATTATTTTGGCACAAGAACCTAAGCCTGCTGCTCTGTCTGAGGGGGTAAGTTATAACCAAACAACTGGTCATCTCTCACCCTAAGAAAACTTCACTCTATTTCTCTTAGCAATGACATGGACATACACCGGGTAACTATGACAAAGCCATGCCAGTGTTGAGATCTGAAAGCAAACCACACTAACCATTGACTTTATGTGCTTCCCAAATAGATGAGACCAGCATGTCAGTGGTTTGTGAAATGAAAGCACAGTATCCTGCTGATATCTCATAACATTAAGACCTACAGTATTCATCGAGGAGTCTATCTACAGTAAAAAATGAACAAGATATGCAAATTTATGGAGTTTATAAAATATCTATTTTGTATATACAGACGATAAAATTGATTCACTCATAGAAAGCCCATTATTTTAACCTCTAGTCTTCTGACAGTTTTTCATGTTCTCTCTCCAAAAAAATGCAGTGATACTGCACCTGTAGATACTCTTGGAGATCTGACACTCCATTGACTTCCTAGCTGTTATTAACTATTTCAGGCTCAATTAAAAAAAAGTGACTGCAAGTCTAAGCTTATTGTACCTCTAATTAGCATGTGCAAATACTTGATTTGCATGCACAGTCATGGCAATTGCATACACAATTTGGTGTGTGTAACCACCACATACAGAATGGCTCTCTGTCCCCCTCTAGTGTTGGTGGAATTGTACGTATGCGTTATTGAAAATCAAGCACTTCATTTAAGAAGTGGTAATTTTTCTGGATTCATAAAGTAAGAACCCTTATTTTATAGGTTAGATGCACGCTATTCATCCATATTTAATTAAGATAATTGACTTTTTTCATTGTAAAATTCAACTAACCATCTTAAAATTACAGGCCCAAGTGCTGGCACCACTCATATGAGTAAAGTGAACAGTTAAACCATAGTAAAGGAAGATAGTGGTTCATTTATGTGGTAGAGAATATATAAGCTTTCATTTCCAAGTCACTAGTTCAGCATTGCAAATCTAATAGCTTTTTGCAACTATATGAAATGAGTTGGTAGTCTCAGTTCACTTCCTGATGGACAGGTGTACGGACCGGAGGTTACCTAGGGAGGTGGTGGAATTTCCTTCCTTGGAGGTTTTTAAGGTCAGGCTTGACAAAGCCCTGGCTGGGTTGATTTAGTTGGGAATTGGTCCTGCTTTGTGCAGGGGATTGGACTAGATGACCTCCTGAGGTCCCTTTCAACCCTGGTATTCTATGATTCTATGACACACACCCCCACCTAACCAAACTGACAACTTTGCTGGCACTCATCACATAGACCAATGAATGAGTTGGGAGAGGGACTGCATGAATGACTCTCCCATTCAAAGAGCTGGCTCCTTAGGAAGTAGATTAAAATAGAATGACAAGACAGAGTGGAGAAGCTTGAATGTCTGATGCCTAAACCATACCTGTTCATGAGTAAACATAGGACTCTCGTCCTGAGAGTTGTCTGCATGATAACTTTCATCAGTTCAAGAATCACACACAAAGAAAAGGCATAAAGCACCGCGTCCCAGTGGGGGCCAGCTATGGTCAATCAATTAGGGTGAACTGCAAAGAAGGGCAGACAATCCCCCAAAAGCTGATGGATATTCCAATACTTAGATTTACCAAGCCAGCATAAAACAGCTTCTTTGTTACCTCACCGGTTACTCAGAAGTCCAAAGCTTCCCCTGTATGAAGCCTTAAGCAGATATGAGATGACAGAATCAGCGCCCAAGGATCTTTTATACAATTTCATGCCCTCTTTGACAAGTTGGGAGTTCCTCCAAGAACAAAAGATAATTAGGATGACTTTGAAGGAGGTCCATCATCAGTACTTAGCTATAGAATTAACATAAGGCAATTTGCTTGTTCCTGAACCATTCACAGTATATTTCAAAGAGAGATGTATACCAAGATATCCCATGTTTACAATTCATTTAAATGCTAGGATGTTCTTTTGATCTCTGAATTATCAGAATACAGCATAGAAAGGACTGTTGATTACATTGTCAACCCTACTCATACATATGTAAATATACAAAAATTGTCTCCCCACATGTCTTTTGAGGGTTATTTATTTTGCAGGCTGTTTAACCCTCTCTGGCCATGTGTCACAGACATTCTACCTTAATTTTGGGGTTAGTAAAAGGTAAGCTCAGAAATAATGTGGCATCCTTATGTCAAGCATTTATTTGTCACTACTTCAAATATTACATCCAAATTCAATTAGCGGTGAACAATACGTAACTGTTACAAGCAACTGACATACTCTGAGCCATAATTAGATTGCATGAAATAGTATAGCACATGCAACATGAAGATGATCTCCAGTCTTATGTCACACAAAGGGGAAACAACTAGACTGTTTGAAATTCAAGTTCACACAAAAAGAAAAGAAACAGAAAAAGACATCAGAGGGGAAAAAACTGTTCCTTGCGTAGCTGTTAGACATGATTTTTAACATGTTAGAAGGTAAGATATTTAGGCAGCATATTTAGATAAACTGATTGAATGGCTGAAAATTCTGGTTCCAAAGAAGAGCTATATAGCTTACAATAAAAATACATATTTGCAATAAATTATCCATATTTCAACATGCCAGGCAAATTCAAAGATAGCTCCTTTGAATTACTTCCCCTTGAGAAAAAGGACATGAAATCTATCTTCTGCCAGTGAGACAGAACTGGGTATTGAATCAAAGAGCACTGTGAGGTTGCCACAGGGCAATATTACATGAAATTTAGCTAACTCTACTACATGGGCTTTTCAGCATGGGGTCTGGTGATAACGTCTCTGGAAGAGGAAAACTAATCACTGGAAGAAAAGCATGAGTAGTAAAATGCAGGACCAGGCAAGAAAGTGAGCACCTCTTACATAGTGCTGAGGTCTTTCATCTCCCAGGGCAGTCCATGGAAAAGGAGGGTGCTCAGAATCTTGTAGCAGTCATAATATTCTCAGAGGAGAAGAGAGTCTTAGTTTCAGTGAAATGCATTGATTTGACTATTACAGCTGCAATGGAATGGATAAAGCCTGGGTCTCGCTCAGAAAGTCCCTAACTTCTGTGGGTCAGATCCTGGTAAAAATCAGCTTAGCTTCAGGCCTTGTATACCTTAGAAAGTTGTGTCACTTCAACCCCACCCATATACTTAAAGCGGAACAGCCTCCCTAGTGTGGACTCAATTACATTAATATAAAGGTGTGCTACTCCAATATAAATACTTCTGTACAGGAAGGAGAATAAGCTATACTGGCATAAAGCCCTTTTATAGCAGTAAAACTGTGTCCACACCCAGGCTTGCACTAGCATAAACTACAGAAGTTAAAATTCACACCCCAACCAAAATAGTTACAACAGTGCAGCTTTCAAGTGTAGATCAGGATGAACTGCCTTCAACAGGACTGTGCAGATTGAAATCAGAATCTAGCCCTGTACATCTCCATATCTCTCTAACCTGCTTCCTGTTGCCTCTGCGCTTCCTGATAAATACATATAGTGGCATTATGCTACAGTAAGCACCTGCCACCTTGCAGGATTGGGTTCTGGATTGTGATAGCATTAATTTGATATCAATACTGCTTCTGACTCAATTATCAATTACTTAATCTTGCTGCTACTTGCTCTCATCAATATGAGGAGGAAAATTGACTAGATGAATCTACAAAAAGAACAGGAGTACTTGTGGCACCTTAGAGACTAACAAATTTATTAGAGCATAAGCTTTCGTGGACTACAGCCCACTTCTTTGGATGCATATAGAATGGAACATATTGAGGAGATATATATACACACATACAGAGAGCATGAACAGGTGGGAGTTGTCTTACCAACTCTGAGAGGCCAATTAAGTAAGAGGAAAAAAAACTTTTGAAGTGATAATCAAGCTAGCCCAGTACAGACAGTTTGATAAGAAGTGTGAGAATACTTACAAGGGGAGATAGATTCAATGTTTGTAATGGCTCAGCCATTCCCAGTCCTTATTCAATCCTGAGTTGATTGTATCTAGTTTACATATCAATTCCAGCTCAGCAGTCTCTCGTTGGAGTCTGTTTTTGAAGTTTTTCTGTTGTAGTATAGCCACCCGCAGGTCTGTCATTGAATGGCCAGACAGGTTAAAGTGTTCTCCCACTGGTTTTTGAGTATTATGATTCCTGATGTCAGATTTGTGTCCATTAATTCTTTTACGTAGAGACTGTCCGGTTTGGCCAATGTACATGGCAGAGGGGCATTGCTGGCACATGATGGCATATATCACATTGGTAGATGTGCAGGTGAACGAGCCCCTGATGGTATGGCTGATGTGATTAGGTCCTATGATGATGTCACTTGAATAGATATGTGGACAGAGTTGGCATCGGGTTTTGTTACAAGGATAGGTTCCTGGGTCAGTGTTTTTGTTCAGTGATGTGTGGTTGTGTGTATATATATCCCCTTAATATATGTTTCACTCTATATGCATCTGAAGAAGTGGGCTGTAGTCCACGAAAGCTTATGCTCTAATAAATTTGTTAGTCTCTAAGGTGTCACAAGTACTCCTGTTCTTTTTGCGGATACAGACTAACACGGCTGCTACTCTGAAACCTGTCATAGATGAATCTAGTCAGCCTAAGGACACAGAAATCTACCCTTTTAGGGCTGTTTTGCTTGATTTTTGTTGTGTTTTGATCTATCATGAATCTTAGGGTATGTCTACACTAGAGCTGGAAGGTGTAAGATTCCTGCTTGAGGACACACACCTCCACTAGCTCTGATCTAACTAGAGTGTTAAAACTAGAAGCGTAACCACTGCAGAACAAGCAGATGGAGAGGCAAGGTGCCAAAAGTCCAATACCCTAGCCACGTGTTAGGGCAGCTAGCCCCTTCTGCTTCTCCTGTGACATCTAATTCATCAGAGCTAGCATAGGTACATCTAGCCATGCTGAGATGCAGTGTAGACATAACCTTCAGTCTGTAGTTTATGGGGAAGCAAGGTTTCTGTTCCCCACACAGCTCGTTTGCACAGAAGTCCCTTTACTCAGAGCTTTGCACAGAGGAGACGATTTGGGTCTCAGAAGATATGATTTCATAATTCTAAGTATCTGTGTGGGGGGGATTCAAATATCAAGAGGCAATGCCATGGAGTGAATAATTTATGGAAGGCATTGTTCCAGCAGACATTTTCAAGGGTAAAAAGGTGCAGGTACCAACTACAGTACTAGTTAAGAAATATGGCAAACTCCCCCAGCTGCTGCTGTGGTTGTCTATGCATATATATCTGAAGACTGTAGATCACCAGAGCAATTCCTCATACCATACCGGATCCAATATTCTGAGTATGTAAAACTGTTCTGAACTGCACTGAACAGGTCTATATATAAAGGACAAGTTATTCCTCCTTTCATAACGATATAATTTACAGCTGGCACCTCAACAGGCTGCTGCTACATTAATACGTTCAAGGTCATTTTTGACTAGTAGTTTTCAACTTGCAATTTTAGCAAAAATAAGTAAGTAAATAAATAAAAGACAGAGGGGAGCAACTATCAGGCCCTGGTAATATTATTTATTGTATTGTAGCAGCATCCAAAGACTCCAATAAAGATGTGGGGCAATTGTGGGAGGTGCTGTACAAACACATATACCAGATTTAAAAAAACAAACAAACAAACAAACAAAATGCATACCCAGGGAATTAAATATTTACTCCAACCTGTTTGTTTGTTTCTGTATTTGTTTTAGAACAGTGTGAAATGAAGACATTATGCAGTAGAGGGCACACTTTTATAAACCTCTGACTTTGCACATATTAGCATGTTCATGTGCAAATCACTTTCGTACAAGCAAAAACGGGCATAGACTTGCTTGTGACAATGACCACGGCAAAGGTTTTCAAAAATAAGACACTAACATTTGTACATCTGTCCTCAGGAAATAAACATTCTCAGGACCCAGCAACTTCCATTGTTCTACGAGGGAGCCAAGAAGCATTTTTGGAAAATTTATTTGCTTAATTGAGAGCTTTGGAATATCTGATCCTTAAATTCTTATATAGGCTCCTAAATAAAGTGATCTGAGCATCCAGCAGGTCTTATGGAAATCAATAGCATTCACTCCTCTAAGAATCTAAATAAGGATTTGGGAGCCGAACAGTAGGTTCCTGGTTTTGAAATTCTTGGCCTGGGTGTGCAAGACTGCAGAGGTCCAAACCGAGGCCAGGCTTGGAAATGCTGAATAGTTCATGCAAATAATCATTGTGGTCTGCTCTCGTTTATGTGAGGGACTGCAATAAGCACAAGCTAATCAAGAAACCTCTTGGAGCCCAATGTGTCTGGGTTGGTTTGGTAATTAAGTCTGGCTCAATTTCTAGATCTAAGATACCAAGGAACTCGTATGACCTCCATCGCTCAAGTAGCTAAGCATGTCCCCAGTATTTTAAAACTGTAAAAGAATTAGAATCTCTCTCCTATTCCTCCTTAGCCTGTTGGGAGAAACAGTTTTATTAGTTTATAGATGTTATTGTTACTGTTGCTGCTTACTTATGTTGATTAATTAGTGGGTGTGTTATGTGCCCCGGTGTATAAGGAAACAGCTGTAGGAACACTAAGACAAAGACATGAGTTTTGCACTTCATTCCTACCAATATTTCTTCACATACCAAGGACAGACAACACATCCACTAATTAATCAACATAAGTAAGAAGTATAATTTCTCATGGAGAAGACAGTCCATGAACTTTAAAACAAGTAATAAAGTTTAGTTAATATTTGGTTGGAGTTTTGGCCAGAGATTCACATTGTACAAACTAGTTCACTCATCACTTATTGCTAAATGCAAATCCCACAGCACTGACAAGAAGCTCCGGATCTTTCATGTCTTAAGCATCAAGATTTTAAAAAATATTTAGGGACCTAACTTACGGTGATTTCAATGTGATTTAGAGGCCTATTTGCCTTTAAAGATCTGGCCCCAAATGATAATGTGCCAGGTAGCCAATGGGTAGCCTCCAATTGAGTCTATTCAATCTTGTATTAGATACAGCAGTAAAAGTCCTTTCATAATTGCTTTACAAGTCTGACTAGATAATCAGACAGAAACTGATACTCTGGAAGTGCGAAACAAAAAAGCAAGATAAAGCTACTCAACAACAGCTTGCAAATTAGAGTGGTGACAAAAATTACCAAGGCAATTTGAACTGTTAATGAAAGAAAGTGAAGAGTTTGTTTTATTTATTTATTTTTGAAAAAGTGAAGGGCTTTATTTGTTTTAGAAAATGTTTAACATGTACAAGGTGTGAAATCAATTGTAGGAGCTTTCAGCTTGTTTTCTGCAGTGACAGATTGTCTCCCTGTACAAGGATGCCTAGCCTTTGATAATGACAAAACAAGAAAATTCAAACAAATTATATTGGCAGTACTGCAAAGGAAATCAGGAAGCACTGCTGCCTTTCTGGGTCAGATTTGTTGCTCACGTTAATTGGGATATTAAGTAGAGCTGAGCAAACTGATTGGGTTAAAATGAAAATAAGTAACAAAATACTCAAACCAGAGATGGGCCTCAACAAAACGGCCATGTCCAAAACCCCCCAGAATGATGGGGAAGTTCAGATCCATTTCCAAACTCTTCAACTGGCCCCTAGTCTCAATGGAACTGAAAATGCCACCCTTACTCACATAGAGTAATTGTGGAGTAAAGTACCATCCATCACGACTGTGGGTGACCGAATGAAGCCCAATATTAGCAGAATCAGACCCTTTGATCTGAACGCCACCTTAAATATTAAGAAAGTTTAGATTTTGAATTTTACAACTGGCCACTATTTTCTACACTAGCTGAACCAAACTCCTGGGGTAAAATCTTGTCCTGAGTAAAGCCAATGGCAAAACTTCCATTGACTTCAGTGGGGTCAGGATTTCACCCATGGATCCTAACTATCAAAATACCAAACAGTACAACTCAAGCCCATCTCTAATTCAAAATGACCCTCAACTAGAAGATTTTTAAAAGCTAGAAAATTATTTAACTTATTCTTCCAATAGTATCATCTCATAGATCTGTATTTCTTTGTTCCAGCTGGGACAAATGCTAGACATGCCTTACTACAATGAAAAAAGACTGTTCTGTTCTAGCTTAATCAGCAGCACAAAGTAAGACTATCTAGTGAGAGAGATGTTTCCTGAGATTTATATTCCTCTTTTGCAGACATCATAACTCTGGAATTTTTGGATACTCAACCACATTTATGGATGCTTATCTGAAATGAAGGAGCTTCTGGGTTCATCCCTCAGAAATCAAAAGACCTTTCTTCTTCTTTTTTAAGGAGATTTGGTCTTAGACGTCATTGAAGCAAAACAGTTATGTCAAGGCCTGCCATATTATAGAGGTGGCCAAACCAGACCCTCATGACAGAGCCCCTTCACATTTAAATGCCCAGCTCTGACTACGTCCCTGTTGTGTCAGCTGTGTCTTGAATCCAGTTTGTGAGATCTCAGAGACATTAAATTCAAACCAAATTCCTAGCCACTATTTCACCTTGAAATCAAACTATCACCGCACTGTTGGGAAGAGCCCATGTCTTCATACAGTGTACATGGGATGCCATGTCCTGACTAGGAAGTCTGGGCACTACTATTATATACATAACTATAATAAAGCTAATGTGGATCTAGATTGGAACTCCACCTCCTTAGTCAATCTTTAGTTATAATTAACACTCTTCAAACTGTTACATTCATTACCTGATGCCAAGTAGTGTTCAGAACAGGTCTGGCAGTTTTTCCTGCCTTTCAAGCTATCAGAGAACATGAAGACACTATTTCTGAGCAGATTCTTACAACCAAATGCCTCCTGATCATAGTAAGTTAGAGGCAAACATGTCAACAGCTGCTGGAAATTTCCTTTAGTAAGAAAGATTTCATCAGTATAGCCCAGTACATGCTATAAACGGTGATCACTAAAAAACAAATTCCACTGCATTGGCTTTTGAACTTTGTTGTCACTCCAAACTTTAACTGTCATTTTCTCAAGAGAAACTATCATATTTGCAAATGTATTAGTGACTAAAAGAATTAATCATTACTGACTCTGAAATTTTAGGTAGGATTTTACAAACTTGGCCATCACTTATCCAATTCCAATAAACAGCTCACAAATCAATCAGATAAGTAGCAATAAGGGTTTATGGGACCGAGGTCATTAAGGCATCAGCGTTTAAAAATACCATTAATCCTTTGCCTAAAACCAAATGAAAATGGGGTGGAAAAAAAACCTTAAGGCAGCAAGAGATTGGGAATACTTTAAAACCGCTCTTGCAGTGAAACTTGCCCCTGTGCATTAGGCCAACAAAATCTATGCATCACTGAGGCAGGGCACTGATGATGGAAACCATGTATTTGGTGTTTGTTATTAGTACTTCAAGCCAGGGAGTGTGGCAGCACCCCCAGCATCCCTAGTTCCAGCTCCACTGCACTGAGATCATACGTTTAGCTCTTAGGGTAGATCCTAAATGTAAGGCTACAAAATATTGCAAATACCCCCATGGATAAGTCAGATACAACTGAGGGCTTAAGTGGGGCATAGACTATGTACTCAGTCCGTGAGCAGGGGGCAATTTCATGCTAAGTCAATATTCTGCACAAGTATATTTTCAGCCAAGCAACTTGCACCAGCAAAATATTGACTTGAATTTTTGCACCTACATTTGGATTGCAGGTGCAAGTTTGGGTGCCTGCACCTTCAACTAACTGCAAGTGGGAACCAATTAGAAGGGAAAGTACCACAGATCGGCACCCGTAGAACATGAGATGTGACTCTGTCTTGATACATATATGCCCCCAGAAATATGCATCAAAACAGTGTCTGACTTGCCCATGGTATTTGCAGTGTTTTATGTATTTAAGAGTGAGAATTTCTAAAGTGCTCAGCATCACTATCTCTGCTCCCATCCAAGTCAATGGTTAAGGAGTGCTTTTTAAAATCCCACTGTTAAAATTAGGAACTACTACACACACTTCAGTAAATGTAACTGCTACAGAAGGTAAATGCAGATTTTCTTAATTGTTTGCAGTGTTGTTGATTAAGCTGTGTTAGGCTCTGGGTGTAAGAGACACAAGGTGGGTGTGGTAATATCGTTTATTGAACCAGCTTCTGTTGGTGAGAGAGGCCAGCTTTTGAGCACCACAAAGCTGAAGAAGAGCTCTGTGGAGCTTGAAAGTTTTGTTTCTTTCACCAGCAGAAGTTGGTCCAACTAAAGATAATACCTCACCCACCTTGTCTCCCTTGATTTTCTTAATGATTCCCACTCTCATGTTGGAGATCTGACACTTTAAACGTCTTTAATAATACTGTGCCATCCTCACTCCTGTTTTGGTTTTATTGTAGTTTATTTTTTCCATTGAATGGGTTCTCAGGTAGAAACTTTTGAGTTTAGGTCTATAGCATGTTTACATTTGGATACTTTAACAGGAGTCAAAACAGAATACAAGTATTTGAAATATATACTTGAATAATGACTGTGTTCATTCTGTCCTGCTAATACCATTGTACGATTATGTTTGTAAATGAGAAACAATAAAAATAAGATGGAAAATAAAATACTGTACAGCTAGGACTTCAGGGGGTCGGGGTTTATTAATTTCATTTGTCAAGGTTCTATTTTAGCAATTTTTCAGATTCGTGTGTGTTGGTTCATGGCTTTTCTTTGTATATACAGTAAAATGTAATGTATTGCAGTAGTATATACTGTAATGAGTCATCTCATTGTAATGTTCCCTAGTGCGCTTTAAAATACAGCTGTTTCAAACACACCAGCTGGGTCTACATAGACCAATCAATGTGCAACACATTAGTGCGCTTTAGAAATCACACCCACGTAGTCTGCATTACTGCTCTGTATAGACAAGTCCTTAGATACAAGTAACCATTTCCAGTGTTTATTGGATAAACACCAATTTCATTTCTTTTTTTACCAGGGTATTTTATAGGGTATTTATCAGTTAAAATAAAAAATCAGAAGCCCCGTGTACATGTTTTATCATTCTATTACATTAAAATCAGACTAGTATTTAAACTGATTTCTTAAAGGTTGGTGGGGCGGGGGGTTCATTTTCCTTTTTATTTTTCAGGCTGTACATTATTTTATCGTAAGTTGTATTATTTTCCTGGTTTCTGAGCAGAAGTCTTTAGAATTCTGTATTCTCATTTCTCATTGGAGGAGACCTAGAAAACGCTTTCCTAGTGTATTTACATGAACATTTTTTGCCATTTTATGTCCAGCTACATGCAACTTTTCTAAATATCTCCAGCCAAGCTAATTCTGAGTTGGCTGCTTCTCCCAGGCATTACTCCCACTGTCAAACATGCTAAAGAAGTTGTTGTGAAAGATTTCAGTAAAGCCACTCCAGTCAGCAAGGAGAGTCAAGTGCACAATCAGATTCAAAGTCCACCTAGAGTTGATTTATCTGAGATTTTCCAGGTAAAGAGACCACCTCCTCCTAGTCACCACACATATCTTTAAGAGAATCGGCTTGACAGGGCCCCCTCCCAACGATTCTGGTTGGGATATAGCAGCAGTAGCTATTTGCGTGGTCCTCCCATGTCAAATATGTATTTGAATACCACATGAAAATGTTCATGGGAACATGAAGATTGCATTGGTTAACCATCCAAAAGTCAAGAAATGCCATATTTTAGGTTGCACATATAACAGATAATCTGAAAAAAATGTAGCTCAATTTTTCAAAAGTGGCTAGTGATTTTTGGCTGAATTTTTGGGTGCCAAATTTAAGATTCCTTTAAAAGGGCCAGATTTTCAGAAACTGCTTAACACACACTTCTGAACAGCAAGACTCTCTAGTTGAACACCGAAAGAATGAGGCCTCCAACAGTCACTAGTCCCTTTTGAAAATCTTGGCCAGTGTGTCTTCCTTTCTTCTTTACAGTGCATAAAGGAGGGTGAAAAACATACTGATGGTTAGAAATATTAGGCATAGCAATTCCTAACCTCTCCTCATCTTTGCCAGAGGACTTACTGGAAGTCTTAGATATAAGAACAGTGTTTTTTCAATGCTTGTTTAAAGGATCAGCGGCATGTTGAATCTTTAAGAAAGACATTATTTCGCAAGTGTGTCTCGTCCATTTGAGGTAAATAGGGGTTAACAAAAACAAATGAAGAACAAAGTGTTTAAAACTATGAGTAGAATTCTTTACCCTGTTTTTGTGAATCAGATTTCTCTTGCTTGAATATCATACAGCTTTTTCAGTAGTCCTTAGAATCTTCTAGAAACCACAAAGTAAGGAAAACTTAAATTTCAAGTGTTAAAAAAGAAGCAAAAAATAAAACCTTCTTTATACATCATAAAGAAGGGAAAAAGGGCATGATCCTTTTTTTAAAGCCCATGAATGTCCCCTTTAATTCTCCTTCCTTATGTATGTATGACACAGCTTTATCTTTGCTGCACCATTTTTATCTGCTATACTGTATGATGACCTGGAAAATATTTATACTTTTTTCATGGAAATTTCTTTTCTTATTTTCCATGTGCACTGTACTTTTTGAAATAATACAGAAAAAAACCTTGCCACAAACCTAAGAAGCTTTCAAGCCATTCATCTTTGAGCGTATCAAGAAAGTCACAGGGAAAACAAAAACAAAAAAACGACCGCCTTCCTGACATAGTGATTCATCTACATTGAAACTAACTCATTGTTTTTCCAGACTGACTAATCAAGTTAAGAGCTCTCCTACAGAACTTTTCAACTACAGTTTGCACAACAGGAATTCAGTGAGCATGCTGAGCAGATGAGTTTTATAACAGGTCAGATAGAAAGAGCTACAGTCCATTAAAATAAACATTTGCATTGCTCTGGATAATCTACTACACTGCACTATTTTTATGTGATTTGCATTGCTCTTCTAGGGAAATAAAGTTTGTCCATAATTTAACACATGCCCCTCTAGATTAGATAGGGACAGCATTTGAGGTTTGATATTTAAATGCATTAGGCTGGAAAGATTGCGATGACATTCCAGCTGAAAATATTCAGGATTTATTTTGAATGAATTGAGGGGGGAAAAGGTAACCCAGCAAAGGAAGAAACAGCTGCAAAAAAGATGAGAAACAGAGTCACAAGGTGAAATTGAAGGGTTTTGGGGGGTTGTTGTGTTTTTTTTTTTTTTTTTAGAAATCCTTATGACTTGGTAACATAAATCTGAATAGTAACCCCACCTGTGAACCAGGAGTCCATAGAGTGGCATTTACCTGGCAGAAACCAAAACCTGGTACATTTGAAGCAGTGCTATTTAGCAAATATGGATATTCATATGATTGGGAAACCCCTTCCAAATGCCAAGAGACAGGGAAAGCTTCGAAACAACTGGTATTGATCACCACATGCTGGGAAACAGTGTAACAGCTTGATGGTAATGACCAGAACTGTCAGCACAGAATGGGTACATCATGCTTTTGGAAAATGAGATTTTCACTCTGGATGAGGCCACAGAAGGCAATTGCTCAGGCCTGCAACAAGAAGTGGCAATGTGCAAATCTGGTTGCCTCTTCAGATTTTGATTCCAACTGTTAATCTATATTAACGTAACCAAATACTGGTTATAGTATTATATTAAAGTAACCAAATACAACCAAGTGCACAGTCAAAGTGGTAGAAAGAGCATGTGAAATGACAAATCCAGTATGACCCAACCACGTATGACAAAGAATTGCTGTAAAGTTGTTAAACAGATTTTTTTTAAAAGTCATGTGTTTGAATTTCCATAGGGAAACTATGGACCAAGTGGTGATTCTGAATTCCTTCTGAGTCTTTTCTGTCAAAATGATTACTTATACTTTCTTTAACTGTTGTTCTTCAAGATGTGAAGAGGAGGCCACACATGTGCCCTGGCTTCCCTCGTGCTCTGAGCAGAGCATATAAAGGGAGGAGTCTGGCTGCTCACCCTTCAGTCCTTCATAGAATCATAGAAGAGTAGGGTTGGAAGAGACCTCAGGAGGTCATCTAGTCCAAGCCCCTGCTCAAAGCAGGAACAATCTCAACATTCGTACTGGAACGTAATTGGGGAAGGTGAACATATGCAACAAATCTCAAGGATTAGTTAGTTACCAGAAGGTGAGTAACTGTTTTTTCTTCAAGTGATTGCATATGTCCATTATATTGTAAGTGACTCCCAAGCTGTTATCAGTGGAGGTGAGGCTAGGAGTCTCATCAGAAGAGGGGACTGCTTTTCACACATTCACATCTTCCCTTGGTGTTTCAGTAATTGCATAGTACCTAGCACACATACCAATGTCAACAATAGGGATGTTTCCTACAAAAGCAGTGGAGGTTGAATGCACCCAAGCTGAGTGAGCTGCCAACTGTTCAGGTGGTGTAATACCCTTAGCAGTACAGCACATAGCAATGTAGATGTCAATCCATTGAGAGAGCAGTTGTGCAGTAACAGGATGACCTCCCCTTCATTCTGCATAGGACACAAAGAGCTGTCAAGAAAACCAAGAAGGTTTTGTTCTATACTGTGGAGCACGTTGCTTTTGCGCGAGGGGGCGGAAGGACCTGTAAGAATATTGCCTGATTGAGGTGAAAATCAGATACTACTCTGGAAAGAAAAATAGGGTGTGGACTAAACTGCACCTTGTCCTTGTAGGATATTGTATTTGAAGGATCAGTTACTAGGGCATGCAACTCCCCCACTCTCTTCACAGGAGTGATGGCTACTAAAAAGGTTACATACAGCAAGAGGCTAAGGGCTTGAATGGAAGTCCCATATGAACTGACAGATCTAAATTCAGGTCCCAAAGAGGAGTTGGATCCCTGATTGATAGGAATAGACTACCTAAGACCTTTTATGAACATGTTTGTCAAAGGACTAGAGAAAACAGTCCTTTCAGTAACCAGGGGCATTTCCTGTTCTACTGAATTGTGAACAAATTCACTGGAGAAATTCCCCCTACTCAAAGCTATGATCTTAGAACAGCTGTATGGGAGATAGTCATGATCCACACTGAATATCTGCTTCAGCAGTCTGCCAGGCCATTCTGAACTCCCAGCAGGTGTGATGCTTTGAGAGTTTACTTATTCAGTATGCAGAAATTCCACTGCCTGGCTGCCTCGGGACACAGCCCATCTGAGCAGGCATCCCCACTGCTCGTTCACATAAAACACTGCTGTGGGGTGAGCACTTTCATGCTCCTGCCCTGGATGTGTGGCAGGAACTGCTGACACACTCTGGATAGTGCACATCACTCATGAACAGTTATGTGTAGTTTGCCCTCATGAGTAGACCACAGGCCCTGAGCTTGCAGATGGCCCAAATAACACTCCCACTCGATAGCAGAAGCAGTTGTCCCAAAGATCATAGAAGGGAGAGTTAGTGACCCTGCAAGTATTGTCTTGGTTCATCCACCAATCCATGCACAACAAGACCTTGGCTGGGATGCACACTAACTTGTCCAGATGATGCACCTGATCTGAGATAGAGATGGGGTGGGAGAGGTGGGTCTCATAAGTACGTGCCACCATGTGCCCCCAGAACCGGAGCCAGTTCCTTGCAGAGGTTTGGGGGTAGCTTTTGAATGATGTACAAAAGTCTCATAGGAAACCATAGGCCAAGGAGCTCCCTTGCACTAACTGAGCAAGCTCCAATGCCGGGGAAAAAGCCACTTCCCAGAGGCAGGGGCACCAGAATGGGGGGGCAAAGGGGCCATGGACCCTCCCACTTTTTACCACCCATAAGGGTGAGCAACGGAGGGGAGGGGGCGGAGAGGAGTAAGCAGGAGGTGGAGCCTTGGGGAGAAGGGGTGGAGAGGAGTGAGGCAGAACTTCCACCACTTCTGATCTAAGGCATTTTTCTCTCTGCTTCTTCATTTTTGTTTTGAAGGCACAGCTGATCAGATACCTGTCTCTGACGTGACCCTCAAACAGAGAGCGTGAGGAGTACTAATGGGCATCGGCTTGCAACACCCCAAGCACGGCTTGAAGCCACGGGACCTTGCTATAGGCTCCCATGGTACCAGGGGAAGCTCAGACATGCCGCCTATCCGAACAATAATAAAATACAATTACAACAAAGAAAAGGTTCTCAGAGAGACCAAACCAAGTACCACTAACAACTAGATATCTAATTAACTTATATTAATTAGATGTTCACAGAGACATGAGGACTATAAAGCACAGTACATGTTCTGACCTCTGACAGCAAGAAGGAAATGTAGGATGGCTCCACCAGTTATAGTATCAGCTCAGAGTGCAAGGGAAGCCAGGTTGCATGTGTGACTGTCCATGTGTGTACAGCTAGGGAAAACTCTCTGGAAGTGGTGCACAAGGTGCGCACATACCTGCTCAACTACTTGAGCAGGTAAAATTATTATAATATATATAAAATATTCTGAAGAATTCTATCTGCCAAACACACAGATATATGCTCATGTTAACAACATTTTTGATAGCTCATTGGACAGAACTCCATGATTAGAAAGTAGAGCTAGATAATATATTGTTCCATGGGCAGCTTGAGAAAATAAGAAGAGAAGCATAGAACTGAAATTAATCTATGTAGCGTGAAGAAAGTTTAATTGGACAGAAGGTTGCAAAACAAGGGAGGATTTGATAATACTTCCACAGCAATGTTCTCAAAGGAGACCTCTTTTTGTCCAAGCAGAACTTTGCATTCACAAATACACCGTTTTCCCAAATTGTCTCTAGGAGACACAAAAGATAGACTTTACGTATACAAAACACAAATATTTATGTGCTGGTCTGACTCACAGCTCAGAAACAGGAAAGAAAAAGCAAGCATTAGGAATCTGGATCCCCTCTCATTTAGAGGTAATAAATATGGTTGGTTTCTGTGTGTGGGTGGTTATGAGAGTGAGTGTGTCCAGAAATTGCACGTGCAAGTGTTTATGTTCTGAAAATTTTATAAATATAGTAACATGCAATATTAATCAAAACATCAAACCTGTTGTACTCTCAAAAAGCAGCAAACCTGAGCCACAGGAAAAAAGATACTTTGTGAAGACAGGGTACAGGCCATAACGCTAAGACTACTCACTTGATAAGTGGGAATTGCTTCTCTATCAAGGGACCGTGTCACCGAGATTTCTCCAGTGTTCTCATTGATTTTGAACGCTCCTTTTGGCTCTTGATCCACTCCCTTTCCAGAAAGTCGAAACTTTGATCCCTCTGTTCCGTCGCTGTCGATAACCTGTTAGGTGAAAGTAACAAGTTAGGACCTAGCTCGACTGAACTGATCAGAAAATGTAGTAATGCAACAGAAACTATTTTAAACCTTACCCTAATGAGAAACTATATAATGAATTTCTTGACATTAAAAATGAAGCTTTTTAAAAAATAAATAATACTCCCCCCCACACACACACACTTTAAATCATCCAGAACACAAAGTTAATTTTTAGTATCTAATCCTGAAAAAAACTGATGTCAATAGGATTAGATCAAAAGTCGGTTAGTTACTAGTCTATTCCTCCTGCCCCCTGCAAGAGGAACTCCAATTATCCAAGCTACTGTTATCCTACCTATCCTATCCACTACAGTACTTGCCCACCAGGTAGGGGTGGTTGTGATTTGATCTGAGTTTTCATTTAAACTGAAAAAAAACAACTACAGACATTCCATTTAAGTGGGACAAAACTTGGTGACTTGATTCCACTCTAAATGGTTAAAAAAAATCTCAGTAACAACTGCCTACCACACAATGATTCCTAATTCATTTCTAAACAATTTAAAGTGAGACTGACACTGTTTCATGCACATCCCTCTTCCAGTTTTAAAGCAAGGAAAATCCTCCTAATTAAATATTTGAGTGCCCTGCCCGGGACATCACTTAGCCATACAGATGGAACTCCTGTTCTTTTCATGTGTCTATTCTTGATAACACTCCCTCTTTTCTCCATTTCAGAGAAAGCCTAAACATCCTTTTTCAGGTGTGTTCCACATTAGTGGAAGCAGCATGTATAAACTCCTAGAGCTACGTGAAGTTTCTTACAACCTAGATTCTTTGCAAACTTGTATTTACACACCAGAACCTAAAAGGATTATAAACTAATCTTGCCCTATTATGCTGACAATCTTGCCAAATCATTCTTTCCTATTGCTGTTTTCATGTTATTTTTGTTTCTACCATTTCGTTAATGTTTCCACAGAAACATTAAGTCAAATATTTATGTGCTGGTCTGAATCACAGCTTAGGAAAAAACAAAGGAAAAGTACTGGTATTAGGAATTCTGGATCCACTCCCATTTAGAGTTAATAAACGCACAATGACCCTGAGGAAATCCATGTTTGTTGGCCTGTTACTGTGGGTTCAGCAATGCCAGTTTGCAGATTATTGGGCAGTATGATTTTTGGCTAACCCATACAATCATTATTCCATTTTTTTAATTATTTTAATTGAGAGAAAATTTGCCTCAAGACAATACTCTGCAAGAAAAAGCATGTCAGAAATAAAGTTTCTCTGTGGGTAGGGAGGGCAGAATTTCTGTGTTATAAATGTGTTCCACCTTCTTTGTCTTCTTTTCAAAACATAAATGGATTCCCCATCATCATCCAATTCTGAATATGCCACAGCAAAACACAGAGTCAGGATAGGTCCATGCAGATCTCCCCTTCCAACCAACAATCAGGCAAAGCTTGCTTGGTATCACGGTCCTTGCTCCCTAGCAGGGCCTTGGATCCCACTTTTGTCATTTTCTTAGGAGAGGGGAGAGCTGCTGGCCTTCTGGTCTCTACACCCTCTCTTCTGGGGCTTAATTCTGCCATCAGTTCAACACATGCAACTTACACTCAAACCTACAAAACCAGGAAGTCTTTTATCTGCCCTCCCACCCCTTTCCAAATGGTAGTCCCTCCTAGAGTGCACCACTGCAACAATCAAACCCTACTAACAAGGATCAAACTGCCCACATGCTATCTGTGCTATCTGTGCACAGCTAACCTGGAGGTGAGCGGTATCAGAACAGCAGAACATCTCTCAGAGGCTCATCCTTGATGTAGCGATGGAAAGCATGGAGCACACGGAAGCCTGAAGTATCAGTTTCACCTGACTGCTATTATTTGGGAATGGCAGCGACAGGACTTTTTTAAAGTCATTTTTAAGAAGTTTTGGGTTTTTACTGTTTAATTAGCCACAAGAGGGAGCTACTACATGCTCCCAGGAATATAACAGGAACATTAACATCTTCTAATTAAGATGCTCATATAAAGCTTCCATAAATCAAAGAAAGTGCATTTCCCAGTTCACACTAAACTCAATACAGATGAAAAGTTTAATAAAAATCAGACTTAATTTGCCATATGTTTCAGAGCTTCAACAAGAATAAGGAGGAAAGAACAGGATGACTTTCTAACATCGCGTCTCATAAACTAGTTACTAAGACTAGTATCTTAAATAGTACCATTCATGCCAAGATCTCAACGTATATCACAAAGGTGGGTGTTATGATTCCCACTTTACAGATGGAGAAACTGAGGCACAGAAAAGTTAAGGCTAAAATTTTCAATACTGGGTGCTCCCAAATAAGTGGTCTGATTTTCAGGGGAGCTGAGTACCTGCAGCTAAGAATGGGCCAATCATATCAGGAGCTTGCATATGGATTTAGGAGGTCTGTAGGTACCGCAGGTTGAAAACAGCGGCTTAACATCAGGTCTCTTGATCCTTAGTCTCCTATTTTATCTATTAGCTTACACTGCACTGGGTATTTAAGAGTACAAACATTATTTGAGTATAATGGAAACAGCATGTATTACACTCCAGAAATTAAAAACTTTCTTAGCAATAACTTATAAGAAGCCAAATAGAGCCAGGTTTTACAAGGTGCTGAGTTCCTCTTGTGAGGTGCAAGTCACCCTCAGCTGCCATTCATTTCAATGGGATTTGAGAGTTCCCAAAACCATGCAGAGGATCCAGATCTCAGTTAGTGATCACAGAATCATAGGACTGGAAGGTTTCAGAGTAGAAGCCGTGTTAGTCTGTATCCGCAAAAAGAACAGGAGTACTTGTGGCACCTTAGAGACTAACAAATTTATTAGAGCATAAGCTTTCGTGGACCACAGCCCACTTCCTCGGATGCGGACTGGAAGGGACCTCAAGACATCTAGTCCAGTCCCCTGCACTCAGGGCAGGACTAAGTATTATCTAGACCATCCCTGACAGGTGTTTGCCTAATGTACTCTTAAAAATCTCCAATGATGGAGATTCCACAACCTCCCTAGGCAATTTATTCCATTACTCAACCACCCAGACAGTTAGGAAGTTTTTCCTATTGTCCAATCTAACCCTCCATTGCTGCAATTTAAGCCCATTGCTTCTTGTCCTATCCTCAGCGGTTAAGAACAACATTTTTCCCCCTTCTCCTTGTAAAAACCTTTTATGTACCTGAAAACTGTTATGTCCCTTCTCAGTCTTCTCTTTTCCAGACTAAACAAACCCAATTTTTTCAATCTTCCCTCATAGGTCATGTTTTCTAGACCTTTAGTCATTTTTGTTGCTCTTCTTTCTCCAACTTGTTCAATCTTTTCTGAAATGTGGTGCCCAGAACTGGACACAATACTCCAGTTGAGGCTAAATCAGCGCAGAGCAGAGCAGAAGAATTATTTCTTCTGTCTTTCTTACAACACTCTGCTTATTCATCCCAGAATGATGTTTGGTTTTTTTGCAACAGTGTTACACTGTTGACTCATATTTAGCTTGTCATCCACGATGGCCACCAGATCCCTTTCCGCAGTACTCCTCCTAGGCCAGTGATGGGCAACCTGTGGCCCGAGGGCTGCAGGGACATGTTGGCCGTCGCTTCCCGCAGCTCCCATTGGCCGGCAACGGTGAACTGTGACCACTGGAAGCTGTGGGTGGCCATGCCTGCGGACAGTTTGTAAACAAACCGTCTGGTGGCCCACAGTGGAGTACCCTGACGGGCCACGTGCCACAGGTTGCCCACCACTGTCCTTTGCAGTCATTTCCCATTTTGTATGTGTACAACTGATTGTTCCTTCCTAAGTGGAGTACTTTGCATTTGTGCTTATTGAATTTCGTCATATTTACTTCAGACCATTTCTCCAGATCATTTTGAATTATAATCCTATCTTCCAAAGCACGTGCAACACCTCCCAGCTTAGTATCATCCACAAACTTTATAATTGTACTCTCTATGCCGTTATCTAAATCATTGATGAAGATATTAACAGAACAAGACCCAGAACTGATACCTGCAGGACCCCACTCATTATGTCCTTCCAGCATGACTGTGAACCACTGATAACTACTCTCTGTGAACAGTTATGCACCCACCTTTTAGTAGTTCCATCTAGATTGCATATCCCCAATTTGTTTATGAGAAAGTCATGCGAGACAGTATCAAAAGATTTACTGAAATCAAGATATACCACATCTACCACTTTCCCCCATCCACAAGGCTTGTTACCTTGTCAAAGAAAGCTATCAGATTGGTTTGACACAATTTGTTCTTGACAAATCCAGGTGGACTGTGACTTATTGCCTTATTATATTCTAGACGTTTGCAAATTGATTGCTTTATTATTTGCTCCATTATCTTTCTGGGTACAGAAGTTAAGCTGAGTGGTCTGTAATTCCCCGGGTTGTCCTTATGTCTCTTTTTATAGATTTCAGAAGATTGGAAAGGACAAATATAGTGCCAATCTCTCCTGTCTTCCATGACTTTTCAAAGATAATTGCTAATGGCTCAGATATCTCCTCAGTCGGCTCCTTGAGTATTCTAGGATTCATTTAATCAGGTCCTGGTGACTTGAAGACATCTAACTTGTCTAAGTAATTTTTAATTTGTTCTTTCCCTTTTTTAGCCTCTGATCCTACCTCATTTTCACTGGCATTCACTGTGTTAGACAGCCAATCGCTACCAACCTTCTTGTTGAAAAACGAAACAAATAAGTTATTAAGCACCTCTGTCATTTCCACATTTTCTGTTATTGTCCCCTCCACCCAAATTGAGTATGTACATACCAATAATGTTATAGTAATACTTGTTCAGCTGGCCCTGAAATCCCAATGCCTTCTGCACACAGAAGACCCAAAATATGGCTATTAATTACACAGTGTACTCTGGTTTTATATTGTTTTAATGTTTAGAGGGAATTTCAATCCTTAAAACAAGGTATTGACAAAGCTGTATAAAGAGTATGACTAGCCTGAAGGGGAAGGATGGTCCAGTGGTTAGGGGACTATAGAGAAACCTGTGCTTTATTCCTAATTTCGCAACAAACTTTCTATGTGACCTTGGGAAAGCCACTTCTCTTCTCTTGCCTCAATTCCCCATATGCAAAATGGGGATAAAAGCACATCCCTACCTCACACAGGTGTTGTGAGAATAAATACATTAAGGACTACCAGGTGCTATGATACTATCTTAAGGAGGTCACATAAGAAGTGCCTTACATAGACCAAAAGGAAAGACACTTAAGACAAAGTGCTTAGAATCATGATGTCTCACACCATGAGTAGAAAATGGAATGTTCTTGAGTTGGTAAAAGCTGCCTCTTGGCTGAAACATATTTAACAAACATGATTTTTCAGCAGACTGTGTGTCCCATCCAGCTAAGCTCATTTCAACCCTGTGATCCCTCAGTTGTTACGGGCTTATCACAGTAATAAATCAGAGTATTCTCAAAAAAAGGGAGATAAAAGCAACAGCACCACCACATACCCCAAGAGAGAAATATTTTTACAGTTCTGCAACTTCAGCAATTCTGCCATCAACAACATTTATTCCATGTTAAGAAGCATGAAAGTGTCATTACTTAATAGTAGTTCACATGAAATATTTCCTGAATTTCTAAATCCTTACCACTGGCTATCTGTATTTCAGAGATGCATCATTTCAGCCCTGCAAAGGAGCTCTAGATCAGCTCCCAGTGCAGTGACCATGTAGGAGATGAGACTTTGAAAGCCATCTAAATTAACTAGACTGCTTTGAATATCTTGACTATAATGCTTGCACCAGTAACTCAACTAGGCTAAATTCTAATTTTTTGCTTGCAGTTTAATTAATTAGTTTAATTGCCTGCAGTTTAATGTAATTTTTGCCTGCAGATAACCCACAAAACAATGTGCTTGCTATTAAAGGGTGAGAAATTGGCCCAGAACATGAATACTTGAGCCCAGACACCAAATCAACTCTTGTGAATACCCAGGAATGAAAGAAAAGGAAAAGGTCAAATTAATGTTTTTTCAGTAGCATGGCAGGACCTGGGGAAGATGGTACTTTCTTCCTTCCTTGAATATCTGCGTTGACTATAAATATTTTACCTGGCTTTGTTGAATGGCTTAGTAAACACTTCCCTGTATTTCAGAGAAAGGATAGTTTACACAGTTAGCGAACAAACAGGCACATTTGAACTTTGCAAAGAAAACTGTAACTCAGTTATTTTAATTTTAAAACTACATTTCCCTTTGCAAGCTTAATTAGATTCTCAGCCTCTACCCAATGTCACATCCCTAAGGGTCAATTTTAATTGGGAGACACATGTGACTGGAGCGTGTTTTAATTTCACACTTTCAAGTGTATAATAAAAAGGCAATGTCTATTGGGCAAAAGCTACTTTTCCAAGATTAGCCATTCCTTTTTGGACTTCTTTGGGCTACATTTTGTATTGGTTCTTTTGGCACCTAAAAACAAACGTGACTATTGGGTAGGCTTTTCTTTGCAGCTTATAAATTAAAGACAACATGACACAAACTATTATATTGCCTAATGCAGCTGAAAACATCTTTGGAAATTGAAGTCCACTTTACAGATATACAAAAGTGCTAAGATATGCCTATACATAAATAAATTGAACTTGGAAACTATTTTTTCTAGCAGTCATCACGAAATAGGAATGTATCTCTTTCTCCAATATTGCAATTATCTGTTCGTAAATTTTGTATAAATAAAATGAAATGAATTATGAAAATGAAAAGACATAAACTTGTTCCCAATATTGTATTTACCCTGCTCTAATTATAAACCCGTTTCGCATGGAAGACATCTTTGGAAACTAAGATCTAGTGCACATGCTGAGTGCCTCTTGAGCAAGCTGCATATGTGCTTGCAAATCTGATTGGGAGAGAATTTATAGCAACCTGATATAAACATCTCCAGCACCAGCCAGATCCAAATGGAGAATCTAATTCATAAAGGCAAATTATCATGTGTCTGACTTTAAGCCATGTGAAGTGCATCATGTGCCATATATCGACATCAAAGTGGCATTTGATTCAGTTGACGGGTCAGCACTTTGGCTCACACTGAAAGGAGATGGAGTTCCAGACCCTCTGCTAACTCTGGTACACCTATCTTCACACTTGTATCAAATGAGAGTTGTGTTGGTTCATGGTTTTCAATGTGTTTTTACACAATCTTTGGTATGCAGCACGGTTGCCCTGGGGCTATTCTGTCTAGCTAGCAGCCGGATATTAGGACTTGCCCTTCACACATCAGAATCCAGGTTGGTCAAGAAACATTCACCAACCAACACCATGCAGATGATGGTGTCCTGCTTGTGGAGAAGTCAGAGAATTTTAACCCTGCCCAGCAAGATCTCCAAAACGCCACCCACACTATGGGGTTAAATGTCTCATGACAGTAGACCAAGGTCCAGAACCTCAGAGCTGGGCCACCAAAACCCCCAGTTCAGGTGAGGGTGAGATCTTGGAAAGCATTGATGAGTCCCTCTACCTAGGCTGCAAGCAAAGTTCAAACAGTTGCAGCAAAACAGATAGACATTCTTTCACGAATAAGTCTCGCTGCCTCCTGCATTAATCCCATGCTTTTGCATCCGTAAGCATGAGGTCTTTGTCTCGGTGCATATTCAGGACCCATCAAACTTGTGTATTACTATACAGAAACCTGGCCCCTATTACAGGCAGACATGGAGCAGTAGAGACATTCCATATGTCATGTCAGCATCACATCCTGAGACTAAAGTGGTTTGATTTTGTACAAAATGTCATAATTTCACAGTGATTTGGCCTTCCTTCCATTAATCATTATATTCAAAAGCAGCATTGTATGATTTTTTGGCAATGTTACCCAGATGCATAATAACACCCCAGCATACCATGCTTTCAAACTTTCCATCAATGCACAAAGGGGTGCATGCCCTGACTATCTACCATCACCGACAGAGAGATTTGTGGCTTTGGAGGATTTAGCCAGACCTGGGAACTTTACTACACAACGCCTGGTGTGACACCTTCAACCATGGTCACACTGGATGGCACAACAATAGTCAGTAAGCTACGTGTGTTTGATAATTTTAAGCACATGAATTCAAGGGGACTATACATATGCTCAGAATTAGTCACATGCTTAATTATGTTGCTGAATCAAACCCTGTAGCTGGAAAACAGGTCATTACAAACATTATACATTTTACCCTGAACAGGATTCATCCTCCTTTATGAATCAGAAATTTACCAAGGCAATTAAATTCCACAAACCTTTCAGCAAAATGACTTGGTTGGAGTCCCAAATCCCGAAGTAATCATTTTAACAAACTATGTTTCTAAACAACCAGGCCCTTGTTTTCAAGAGTGTCTTTTTGGTATAAATCATCCGAAGATCCTCTTTTGAAATGCAGCCAAAAAGTATCTTCTGAATGTAATGGCCATGAATTGCAACAGGGAAAATACCACTGCAGAGGTTTTAAACCAAGAAGAACTTTGAATCAAGTTTGAGTAAGAGATACAGGGTGTCACGAATCTGTCCTTGGCACAGTGCCCCTGTTAGGAGCTACATGGAGAACACAAGTGTGAGGATCCAAAATGGCCCCACTCCAACAGCTCCTGCTGGCTGGGTTAGTCTAGCAAGGCTGGTGCTCTATCCTCTGGCTAAGGTCTGGTGACTGTTTTTCCCCCTTTCAGGGTACCAGGGGAAACAAATGAAACAGTCCGCAGTCAACAAAAGAGGTTAAATAAAACCGTAAGGAAAAGAAAGAAAACCTGTAGGCAGCTCCAGTCAGGATATTGGCCTCTCTTATTGCAGAGAGCCTTGGAAGTGCCACAGAGTTCACCAGGTCTCCAGCATAAGTCTCAGTCTCTTTCTCCTTAGCCGAGGGGATCCAAGTTTTCCTCTCTGCAAGGGCAGAAGCTCTGTTGGCTGTCAGACCTCTCCCTAGGAGCTAGGGAACCCAACAGCCTGTTCCCTTGCCAAGGTTGCCCCCCTCTGAGTGGAGTTCCCTCCT
Source organism: Trachemys scripta elegans (assembly GCF_013100865.1). Lineage (NCBI taxonomy): Eukaryota > Metazoa > Chordata > Testudines > Emydidae > Trachemys > Trachemys scripta. Next base: position 10,767,763 of record NC_048310.1, read on the forward strand.
TTTAACTTTTCTTCCAGTCCTGGCATGATTTGGAGTGCAGAAGGGTGGGACCACTCTAGCCCAAAGCAGCTCCTTAACCCCTTCCATGCTGCAATGGAGTTTGTCTATCCCACCACGCAAGGGTCCACACACACACACACACACACACACACACACAAAAAGTCTACTCATTCACACACCTACATGAAGGCTCTGAACTGCAACTGACTCCTCATAGGTGGACCCCTTTAACTGGAAGTTTTTTAACGGGGCTCTTCATCAGTGCATGGGGTTTGCCTTCATAGAATCAATTGTAGGATTGAGGCTTATAGGTTTCTCCTGCAGTTACTGCAAATATCATGCAAACTGGGGATTTAAAGATACAAATTAGCATTTTGACACTGAATATTTGGATACACATGCAAATACGGTAACTGAATGCACAAGTGAATGTTGACTTTTTGCAATCTCCTTTTGCCTTTAATTTATGAGAGGCAAGAAGAAGATTCCCTGATTGTAAGCAATGTTCACTTGGCCTGTGGTTTTAAGCAAACTCTGGAACTGAAACTCACAAATGCTGCAGTAGATTATTATTATTTCATTGGTCTGGATTTGCTACACTACAGGATATATATTGACTATTTTGACTGGGCAGAATTTATAGCCACAGAGCTTCATGATCTCAAACTAATACATTTGGAGTTATCATCAGTGCCTGGATTTTTCACTGGTTTCTTTGGCCTTTCAATTACCATATTCTAATCATTGTCTAAGTTACTAAACTAGGAAATACTCTGTTCACTGAAGGAAGATCACACTGCTTAAGAGAATTTGAGGATTGCCTGTTTGAGTGACAAGTGGCTAGAGTAGCTCCAAATGTATAGTTAGTTGTCAGGAAAATTTGATTGTGAGTGGCAAATAATTTTTTTTTAAATCTCAAATGAAATCTTTTAAAAAAAGGGGGATGGGGGCAGGGAGATTTTTCCATATAAGAAATTATATGGGATTTATAAAAAACCTATAACTGTAATCTAAAAAGTCAATTATTCAGAAATAGCATTTAATGGTATCTCATTGGAGCGATTCAGGATATGGACAGAACAGATAATATGCAATCATCATGCATGTACCTAAGACAGTGTTTCTCAAACTGGGGTCGCCGCTTGTGTAGGGAAAGCCCCTGGTGGGCCGGGCCCGTCCGCAGGTCTGTCCGATCGCGGCTCCTACTGGCCACATTTTGCTGCTCCGGGCCAATGGGAGCTGCTGGAAGTGGCACGGGCCGAGGGACTTACTGGCCGCCGCTTCCAGCAGCTCCCATTGGCCTGCAGTGGCGAACCACAGCCAGTGGGAGCCGTGATTGGCCGGACCTGCGGATGGGGCAGGTAAACAAACCGGCCCGGACCGCCAGGGGCTTGCCCTACACAAGCTGTGACCCCAGTTTGAGAAACACTGACCTAAGAGATTGTAAGTAAATGAGAGAATAGTATTAAATATCTAGTTAATTATTGTTTTCCTAATATTATCTTAAGTATTATCTAGTCTAAATATGTTCCACTTTCTTTGTAATAATTCATAACCTAAGACTAAAAAATCCCTTCAATTACATTTATATTTTGACATTCAATAGCCAGAATGAACCATAAGTCTCTAGACTCCACATTCCTGATGTAACTCCAACAAAATCAATCCAGCAGTGAGTGTGGCTAGGGTTGCCAACCCTCCAGGATTGTCCTGGAGTCTCCTGGATGTATTCCAGGAAGTTTCATCACATGATGTAATTATTTCATTGGTCTGGATTTGCTACACTACAGGATATTACATCATGTGATGAAACTTCCAGGAATACATCCAACCAGAATTGGCAACCCTAGGTGTGGCCTGCTTCACACAAATGATAAACAAACTTTCCTTGCAGGTAATAATATACTGAAGACTGTACTCTGAAATATAAAAGTGTATAAACAAGCTATTGTGTATCCCAGAGCTCCTGCTAGGGTGCTATGATTGCACTGCCCCCCATTTCTCGCTGTCATGAATACAAAAGGTAAAAGCTCTCCCCCTGTGCGACTATAAACACAGGAATTATTAAAACACAAAGGTAGAAAAAAATCTCTCCTCACCATTGTCTTTTAATGCTGTTTTCTTGTCAGTTTGATGTTTGTTTTCAGTCATTTTCACTTGATGCTTATGGAACCCACCACGGCAGCATTTTATACCCACTTTGCACCCGTGTAAATGGCGTCACCAGGTGTGACGCAGTGGCGACTCGCCCCCAATATATTTAGCATTCTGCTGACTTTCCCCCAGAGGCACCTGCACAGCTTTAAACCTAAGTAGCAGCTTTTTCCCAGCTACAGCAATGTCTGATTCTTAAATGGTCCCTAGAAAACATCACTCTCCATTGGAAAGTAAAACCCAGCCTGGGGCTCAGAAGTGGCTACAGTTGCAATCACAGCCCATTCACCACACCAACCAGTCTTTTGGGCAATGCCTCCAGAGGAAGCAAAAAAAAAAAGAATCCGGATTGGGATTCGGTGGAAACCTCCAATGGAAACAGAGTTTCTGGGATTATGGAATAAGGATTGTGGATAGAGGAATCCAATTTGGGATTGAGTAGGAGTGGCGAAGTGAGCACCACAGGGTACGTGAATGCAAGAGGAGACATACCTGGAAATGAATGTTCCGTTTGTATTTAGAGAAAGAAATGAAAGATTGTGCCTGGTTTTATTTTGATTTAACTAGCTGCCCAGCTCAAGTCTCTTTCTTTGAGACTACTGTGGAGTTGAGGGAAGACTCAGAGAAAAAACATGACCTGTACCAGAAAAATGTAGAAATATTTTTAACTGAACATTTTAAAAAACATTGTGTTGCTAACAAAGTACTGTGTACGTTTGGTTTCAGAATATTAACTCTAAGACAATGCACTACTTCTGGATGTTTTTAGAACCTGCTTAGCACCCAATTCCCATATGTAGCATATAACCTACAGATCTAATTATAGATTTTTCTCAGTCACTAGTTCCCTAGGAAACAAATTCATGGCTCATGGCTTGCACATGGAAGGTCATAGTAGGAAGATAAATATTTTTACGTGTATTGAAACTTATCTAGAGGTCACAGGTCTGCATCTCAGCAAGTGCTGGCACTTCTGTCAAGGACAGAAGGCTGTATATTTGATGGCTATCTCAAGTATTTAATATCTTAAACATTTTAATCTGGTAAAGTACTTAATGCTTTAATTATCAACAATACTTCATTGTTTTTAATGCAATAAACAAAGAATTTTATGCTTTCTTTTTGCAAATGCATGTTACTGAGTATGGCTCACTTCTTGACTTAGAAATGAAAAATGATTCTCACACAACAATGAGAATCATCTGGAAAGTATCTGAAATACATCAGAAAAGTGAGGCAGAAAATGGAGTTTAACTTCAAAGTATGAATGATAAATAAAATGTAGTGTTTGTCCTGAAATTGGCTTCTAAAGTTGGCACAAAATGTCAGAACAAACTGATCCAACAACTTAATCAATAAGTTTGTAGCTGCACTACTAGAATGAAAAAAATGTGAGTAAATAGTGGTGCTTCATTTTCAATCAGCATCGCAAAAGAAGTTAGAATGTAATTAACGCTGAAACCAACCCATGTGTAAATGAAGAACTAGAGGGGGATAGGGCTGATTTTGGGGGCAGTAGGGAGAAAACAAGGGGGGGTTTAAACAAATTCCTTGTGTCAGATCTGTCATCCCCATCCCCAACTTGGAATGGTTCGAGTTCTGGCCCATGTGTAGTGACAAAAGGTAAAATCTCACTGTATGTAAGTAGACCAAAGTCCTAGTCACACTCCACATGACAATCATGGTTCAATGCGACTTAAATGATGTATAGATCCTATGATGGTCTTGGCAGAAGGGTGAATTTCGAAGTATGTAAGGATTCTAGGATTCAACTATTTACACTCATAGGGCATACTCTTTCTGTGTGTATGTGAATAGATAGATTAGACAGATAATCTAATTTTCAATATTTTCAGTTTCTCGACACTGCTTTTTTGGCTCTGCCAACTTGATCTTCTATTTTCACATTCTTTTCTCACCAGCTGTTTTTCCTCTCTCCCGTGTCTCTGTTCCTTTATTCACTCTCTCAAATGCCATCCACTTGTGCCAGCCTAGCTTTTGCCCTTTTGTCCCTAATTGATTGACTTCTCTTTAGCTAGAAAATAACAGAAAAAACAAACTCAACCAAAATGAATATTATCAAAAACTGAATCACTCCTGAAAGCAAAACTGTGGGTTTAAATTATTGCCCAGCTCTTATATTGTGCTTTACTTTCCTAACTCCATCTAATCTCTTCTTTATTTGTTCCCTGTCTGGATCCCACTGTTGGATCTTGTCGTCTCTGCTTGACCACTTTGTAACAGAGGAAACAAAAAGAATCAAAGACAATGTGTCTGACCTCTGGCCTACAGGGACCACATCTCCAGACTGGTGAGTAACCTAGTATCCCATCACATTCAATCCCTGTCCTGTCTGCTGACCAATTACTGCCTGTGGCAGTGGTGGGTTTTGACCGAGACACACTTGTCTACTAGTAGCTGGGAACAATTTATTTCATGCTGGCTACTGAACCACATCTGGATGGCAATGAAATTCAGAAACAATCACCAGAGCAGGATAAGAACCAGTGACATAGCAGTGAAAGGCACTGGGACTAACCCTGCTGTCACTGAAGTCAGTGCAGGATTCAGCCCTATATCTATACTTCATTTCCAATCCCTGAGTCTTTCAGCTCTCCCTGAAAGATACTACCTGAATATATACATTTGCTATCTTAATGGACCAATATAAAATTCTCATTATACATATGTAAACCAAATAATCACTCTCTCTATATGTATTATACCTTCACTCAGCCTCATTTTAAAGATAAATAAGTGTCTGTGCTGCTGCCCTTAAACCTAATTTAATTTACATAAGAGAAATATGCTAAATAAATGTTTCCTGGCCTAAAAAAGCATTAAACCAGTAAACTCGTTTACTTTGCACATCAGACTGGCTTTAGTGAATATTAACACACACTTTGTGCTGACATTATGTCCAAAATATGCTTCTTGATTTTAATGCTATTATTTACTTACACTAATGGGAAAGATTATAATGTTTATTGTGTTGAATATTAAATAGGAGGAAATATATGTCTTCCGTTAGAAAATGGGTGTAGACTGACTAACTCTAGAGGAAAATGGGACTTTTGTACACCAGTGCAATTTTACCATACAATATGACAAATTTATTTTTATGGCATCTTTTATACAACGTGAATCATAAAATACTTTGGACACAATCTTGCTCCCAGGGAAGCACATGGCAAAATTGTCATGGATTTCAATGGGGGAAGGATGGATTGGATGCTTTCTGTAGTTAAAATGATACAGGACTTGCAGACGGAGAATCAATAATTCCATACAATCCAGGGATTCTTAAACTTTGTGATAGTATGACTCACATCTTAATGGAGCGATTAGGCATCTACACTGGAAAATATTGGCCTAAATTATTTGTTCTTCAAAGTGTTTCAGTGAAGTGTGTGAACATCTTTAGAAACAGTTGAAATCAAGGAGGAGAGCCAAGAGCATGCGACTTTCCATCAGCAAGTAATCTACAGGCTGCAACGACTCCACGGACCACAGGTTGGGAAATGCTGCTCTTGCCCACACACTGTAGGAAAAATTATTCTGTTTGCAAATACAATAAACTATTGTACTATTTTTTAAACTTCTTTCCCACTTCCCCTCATCTCTGTGAAAATGTACAGAGGAGCATATGTCCCTCCAAAGTTAACGCTACTCCTGTAAGTGAGAGCTCAACAATGCAAGCAAAGATTCCACAATTTAGACCCCACGTGTGTGTTAGATTGATTTTTTTTGCCAACAATTTGCATGCTATGCATTCATCCCCTGATATACTTCCACCACAGCCTCTCCTGAGAGAGAAACAGAAGATTGAAAAGAAAAGAGAAAAAGGTCATTTTTGAATGAGCAATAAATCTTACTCTTGTATGTTTAAGAGATTGCATTATCTGTGAAGGTATTTGCACATTTACCTATTCTTCACTGTTAATTTCCATACCTTCTCAGAGGGTTTGAGGGCTTTTTAATGGTGACATTCCTTGGTATGCCCATGTTTTAACAGTAGCAACATTAACTCAAAGTTAACGACTTTTGTTGTTGATTTGATATTTGACTTTCATCTCTCCTGATGAAGTTCAGCTTTCAATTTTATTCAGTATTTGGGCTGTGAAATTAACCTTTTTTCCAAGTGACAGAACTGCCAATAAGGTACACTGAGATGTACTGTCACTCTGTGTATGTCTGATTTTTGCCCAGACTGCTTTAAAAAACAACCCCCTTTATTTAAACTTGTTTTGAATTAATGAGAACTCTTAAAGTTCTACAGCATCCTCACATTAGGGATTGGAATACTTGCTCAGTGCAATAAACAGCTCACTCTCTCCTTTTCTTAATTCCTTTCTCCAACTTTCCCCAGAGATAAGGGTTCAAAATCCACAATAAATCTCAGGATTATTAGCAACTGTAACGTGAAGGTAAAATGTTGTTCTTTGCCATTGTTCGTCTTTGCTTTCACTCTTTAAAAAAATCAATATATTACCTTAATGAATGCTTTACTCTTGCTAGAAGTAGAAACGTAATGGCTCAAACTACATGTTCCAATGTGCAAAACATCTCTATAGCATAACAATTAGCAACAGAGTTACATTAGTCTCTCAAGAAGCTTTCAGATGACTAGATGATAATTGCAATGCAATTTTACATTCTTCTGTATATTACTCTTCATGCAGTCATACTAGGGAATTACAGACTCAATCAAAAGTTAAAATTAGCAGCAAAGCATATACAATTCCCAAACTAATCATTTTCAAAATACAAATCAGCAAGTCTAGGCTTGGTTTTTAAACCCCCAAAAGCTAGAGAGGTCTCCAGGTTCAACTAACAACTAGGCCACTATAATTTATAATGACTGACAGATCCCACCTTGACAGTGGCAGCAGCTGTGTATCAGTTCCATTGTTGATGGCATATAACACTTTGAGACCTAAGAATTTAAAGTGTTATGAAAATGTAATATTCATTCAGTAAGTTACAAAGCCCTACACCTGCATTTCTATAATCACATTACTTGTGATAACACGTGGAAATAAGAGGACCAATATTTGTCAATCCAAGATTATAAAGAGAACTGTTAAATCTATTAAAGGAGGAAATGGAAGGCAGTGAAATAATTTAGAAAATGGAAGAGCAATTTTATAGTCAAAAGCTGCTTAACAAAAAGCCAGCGAAGCAACAGTGGAGTGGGAGTAAAGTACTCTTGTAACTTAATGTACCTAAGTATTCTAGCCTAGCACTAGAGTTCTATACCTAATTAACTTGCCAAATCCTGCATAACCTAATCAAGAGAGCTAGTCAGCTTGCACAACTCTTTTAGAATCATGTCCACAGAAGTATTTTACAACCGAGCCTTATTATTAAAAAAAAAAAGGATTAAAGAAAAGTAACTATTAGCCTATATACATCTGATTACAACTGGGCCCATTATTACATCCAAATTCCTGGGATTAACATATCATCATAGAAATCATATGGGAAAGACCGATTCTTAGATCTTCTCTATTCCCCTCCCAGTGTAGGATTGTTCCTATCATCATCAGTGCTACGTCTTCAGTCTACCACAATAAATTTCACTTTGAGGAATTTTTTCCTATTTTGATCTTAAGATTTTCTTTGTTTATTTTCCTCCCTTAACTGCTAACTATAGTGTCTTGGACTATTTCCAAAAAATGGCTCTCCGTTGCAGTTTCTAACCTTCTAATACTTGTGTGCACATATATTGTACATCATCATTGTTTAGCAAAACTATACGTATTTAGGGACAGATATTCAGCTGGTATAAATCACCATCTGAAAAGCTGGTCCATAATAGTTACTTAAATCTTCCTTTACACTGTAAGTCAATCTCTCCACCCCATTCATATGTCCCCACCCTGCCTTTTGTATGTCCTACATTTTGTTCATATTCTTCTGACTGAGAGGAACTGAATTTAAACTGGGGAAGATTAAGCAAGGGGAACCATATACAAAAATTTATTTCAAAACATTTGCCAAAACTCTGTAATACATAAGTTCTTTTTTGCATTAACACATAAGTCCTGATTTTTTAACTAATCAGCTAGAACCTTGAAAATAAATTGATCCGGACTTGAAAAAAAAATTATCAGCACTTTAAGAGCTAGCTACATTTCCCAGTAGGCTGGCTGGGGGAAGTCCATGGGTGAAATCTGGGCTCTACTGAAGTCAATAGCAACACTTCAGAATTTCTCCCCATATTCACTGTAACTTTCACAAATGCAATAGGAAAATTCAGGGTGAATCCGTACTTCCCATGGGATTGTTGGATTTTCCAGTGTCCGGCAGATTATCTTGAACGATCGTGGGAAATGTAGCTACCCTATTATATGTCACTCAGTTTTGCAAAAATTCTCTTTGGACCAAAGTCATTTTGTCAATTTGTTAAAGGATATTAAATGCTTCAACAAAGATACAAAATACAATCGCTATTACAGCTATATATTTATAGACAGATATGAAAAGAATAAATAAAGTTTTAAGAGGTTGTAAAAGGCTATGTACAAGGGAACCATAAAACTACAAAAAAATAAAGGCCCAGATAAGCCTCTAAATAATACAATTCTGTCCCTCTCTCCAATTTGTATGGTTTCATTAGAACATTAGGGAGCAAGGTATCTTTGGTACACCATAAACTACTGGATGCTGAAGAATTCCTTTGTTTACATCCCGTAGGGAGAAAAGATTGATGAATTTTTGTGACGCATCAGACTTGTGCTGAACATTGAAACTGGAATAATTAGGTGAGTTGACATTGTTCTACTTTGTAATATGTATGAGGGTGAAATCCTGGTCCCCTGAAGTAAATGGCAAAGCTCTCATTCACGTCAATGGAGTTAGAATTTCACCCAGGAAATTTGCATTATATCAAATACATCAAACAGAGAAACAATGCTGTAAACACGATTGTCTATTTTGTTTTAATGTGGAACATTAAAGTTAATTTCAGCAAGCTGTTTTCAGTTTGGTATATTATACAATAGTGTACACATCTGTAATGGCCTGATCAAATGTCCATTGAAGTCAATGGAAAAATTCCCATTGACTTCTGTAAACTCTAGGTCATCTGAGGTCCTCACTGTTGATGATGTAGTCTGATAGTACATGTAGAGATGGAGTGGAAGCCAATGATAGATTGAGCAACATATTGTAATCAAACCTTGAAATATTTGTTTATATACCATGCCTAAAACGGCGGATTCTGACATGAAAGAACAAAACCAGTTTACCAGAATTATAACATGAAATGATCAAGAAGGATGTGGAAAAATTGGAAAGAGTCCAGCGGAGGGCAACAAAAATGATTAGGGGTCTGGAGCACATGACTTATGAGGAGAGGCTGAGGGAACTGGGATTGTTTAGTCTCCAGAAGAGAAGAATGAGGGGGGATTTGATAGCAGCCTTCAACTTCCTGAAGGGGGGTTCCAAAGAGGATGGAGTTCGGCTGTTCTCAGTGGTGGCAGATGACAGAACAAGGAGCAATGGTCTCAAGTTGCAGTGGGGGAGGTACAGGTTGGATATTAGGAAAAACTTTTTCACTAGGAGGGTGGTGAAGCACTGGAATGCGTTACCTAGGGAGGTGGTGGAGTCTCCTTCCTTGGAGGTTTTTAAGGCTCAGCTTGACAAAGCCCTGGCTGGGATGATTTAGTTGGGAATTGGTCCTGCTTTGAGCAGGGGGTTGGACTAGATGACCTCTTGAGGTCCCTTCCAAACCTGATATTCTATGATGCTTTGAAGATGATCCATCTAAATAATCAGTTTCACCAGAGTTGGATTATTCAGATAAGGTTTGGACAAGCATCCAAAAATTGCTGGCACTTTATTCAAAGTCAAACTCCATATGTTTCACCTAAAAAGTTCATTCTGTTTTTAGAGATATTATCAGTTCCAGTGATATTCACTATACTTACTACTAGAACCCTAACATTTCTAGAATTGGCATTTTAAAGTGCATCTACTGCACTATGCAAATTCACACAAATACAACAAAACAGGTTGGTATGCCTCCACAGCACTGTTTATCATCCTTATGGTGTAATATCTAAGTTGTGATTAAAAATGATTAAAACAATTAAACTTAGGGAGTTTTTCAAAAATGTTAACACAAGGAGTTAAATTCTAGTGCAACAAACATTCATTATAAGATGAGAAGAGACTGTTGTGTGTGCCAGGGAGAGCAGAAGTAAAATACCTGTCACGTTTTCTGCCAAGACTTCTCAGAGCAGCTAATGAGAAAATATGTTCATCTGAAACTTGCAGCTTAGCTCTTTATGGTGGTCAGTGATAATAAAGACACAAACATACTTTGTTCCACATTAACTCTGCACTTCTATTGTTTAGCTCTTTTCTATCCATAGCCATACATTTTGATTAGTGGTAAAGACATTCTAAAGTAGAATGGCCTGAAATAAGACAAAGTATTTGATCTATGCACAACCAATGATTAGTAAATGAAGTGTGCTACCTTAGAGGTCAACAAAGTCCAAAGGTGGATTCCTGGCTCTGATGGAGTCAGGGCGAGTTTTGTGTTTATTTCACCAGACCATGATTTCACCTGAAGAATTTTCAATACATGAATGATATGTATTAAATAGAGTCAAATACACTTATTCTACACAGCCTTTAGTCTGTAGAAAAGGAGCCAGTGAATAAGGAACGTGTGCTACATTCCACTCAGGTTCATTGGCTAATATATGAAGCTCTTTTGCTTTATTGAACTATAAAGAGTGACTATTTGTTAATACATACACACACACACACACACACACACACACACACGACCAATATCCCTGGCATACATGTCTATTGAAATAGGAAAGGTTACAACGAGAAAGCATTTGGGACAGCCTTTTCTCTTATTACTCCAACTCTTGCTCGTTGAGTGACAACTTTTCTTGACTGATACATGGATTTATTTGAATCAACTTGATTTGCAGCTGCCAAGTGCCAAGAAATTTCCCAATATCATTTAGAACTGAAACATGATTTATTTTAAGCAAATTGCATCATTCGGGAAATTAAATGCAAAAATGGCTCAAAAATAATCAGTTTACTTTCCAAGTCTTCCAGAATTGTTGTCTGATAGGTTATTAATGAGCTTCTGAGGGTGTGTTATTTTAGAATGATAGATGATTTGACTCCAGAATTCAAGTCATGATTCACTGAGTTTGACAGACTTGCAGCAGATTTGAACTTGTTTGGAAAGCCATTTCCTCTGGAATTGATAAGGCTCTTCTCCACCCCTTGCAAATGGCTCTTACTGAGCTATCGTGAGACAAAATTCTTACAAGCGAATATCAGGAAAGTAAAATGGTCGCATTTTACTTGTATCCACCAGGAACGTTCTTGGCCTCATATTTGGGTTTATGTTGTATAACTAGTTTCACCTTCTGGTAGCAGCTAGCAGGACTTTTAGAATTTTGCTGTTGAAAATAATAAGAGAACTAAATATTATTTATGTTCATTTACGCTGGGATGGATGGATATGATCAACTCCTGATAATCAGAACTGGTGACACCAATGTTTCAATAGGAATTGTTTTTGGCCGAAACAGGGTTTGAATGAGTAGCTCTGAGCATATGGAGTCATTTGCCTCTAAAGTTTCATGATCTCACCCACTGGAGATAATGGATGGTGGACAACGTTCTCTAAAGAAGAACACCACCTTCCTCTTCCGTCTCACAACAAGTAGATTTACTTCTGATTGCTCTAGTTGAAGAATGCCTTGTTTACTATTTCCTTATACAGTCACCAACCATTTGGGTCTATATTTATGTAACTCACTCTTTCAACTGTGCTATTCTGACCACAGGGTTAAGTTAGGGAGATGATATCTATTAATGTGAGGGCTTACAAAGATGAGAGGCCTGATCCTGTTCACTCTGAGTTCTTACTAAAAGTCATTTCTGTAGGTTACTTGTGCTAATTGTAACTGTAAACAAAATTATTAAAATATTTGCACAATAGAAAAGCAACTGAAATGCGGCTAAAATACTGAACTCCTTGTACACCTATGGAAAGGAATTAAATGGTTGAACAAAGAAATACAAGACAAAGATGTGTAAGTGTACACTTCTGGTCATAAGAGGTTTTGAGTTATTTAAAAAAAAGCCAAATACTTATTGTCCAGTTAGTGTTTCCTAACATAATAGACACCATTAAAATGACAATACCTACCAGCAGTTCTCTCAGATACCTTGGTGAGGTAACTGTTGAAAGATACGGATTGATTTTTAATGGTAACCAAATGTAATACTCCGTGACTCACATCACTCAAGTATACAGGAACCACCCACTAACTTTAAAGAACACACTTAGAAGTTATCTTTAAAAATGGAAATCTTTTGAAGTGGTGTGCACAGGGTGTCCTGCCCCTTTAAGGGGCAAAGGCCTGGGGTCAGACAGCCTTGGTCAATTCTCAGACCCAGCTGGGAAGGAAGTGATAATAAGAGCCAGCAAGAGGTGCAACTGAGGGGAAGGGACCACAGGGAGAAGCTGCAGGAAGAGACAGTCTCTTGCAGTAATCCTTGAGGAAATAAAACTCCAGATAGAAAGCCCTGGGAATCATGGCTGGAAGTTTTGTTTGCCTCTTGAGAGTGTGTGGTCATTTGGACCATAAATGGAGCCCATTAAAAAGGGCCAATTTGATCTAGTTGATAATTCCTCAGAGTGGTGAGGAAGCCAACACCTGACAGGATATAGAAAGTCTATATTTTTGCCTCTTGTTTTAATACATTGCCTCCAGGGCCGGCTCCAGGCACCAGCTTAACAAGCAGGTACTAGGGGCGGCCAAAGAAGAGGGGCAGCACCTGCGGCAATTCGGGTGCGGCAGGTCCCTCACTCCCTCCAGGAGCGAAGGACCTCCCGCTGAACTGCCGCCGCTGATCGCGGCTTTTTTTTTTTTGGCTTGGGGCGGCAGAAATGCTGGAGCCGGCCCTGATCACCTCCATTTGATTTATGAAAGAAATTTAAGGAACTCTGCTTCAGGATATATAATATAAAGTAGATCAGAGTATATATGCCTTGCCTAAACTGAAATCCCAATCCAAATATGATATAGATGGAATATCAACTTTTATTTTAATCTCCACTGCTTGAATGTTTACAACATATCTTTGATTAACAAGCCTATATTCCTAGAGCCATTAATGTTTTCAAGACTCAATACCTTGTTCATTTTAACAGATTAAAAAGCCTATTATTTAAAAAACATGGAATGATCTTGAGTGGTCCAGAATCCTATAAGACATTCTGCTATTAATGCATTCTCTTGGAAATGGAATAGCCTGATTATACTTTTAACCATCTGAAAAAGTTTGGATCCTGCAGATTGCTCAGACTCTCTTCTCCCCGTCTCCTAAGAACAACAGATTTTGTCCATGTCTCCTCTAGTTCTTCATCCTTCTAATTCTGGGTATGTATAAAGGTTTCTTCTTTTTTGTAGAATCACCATCTCAAACCCCAGCAAAATGCTCAGGATTCCAAAAGCAGCATGGTGCATTGATTGATGTACCTGAATGGTACACATTTGGCCCTATGCTAAGGCAGTCAAAATGCCCATGAAATTGTACCCAGTTACTTCAAGTCTGAATTTAGCCTATGTCATGAGGGTCTGAGGTCATACACATGCAACATTACATTTCTTTTTCTTAAGCTCCTTTTTAAAAAAAGGACACCTAGTGTTAACAACTGAACATCCTTTTGTCTCATCCTAATTGTAATATGTGAACCAGTTTATAATAAAAGCAAGCTACAATTCCCATGATCTATTGTCCATTCTTTTGAATAACTATCACAAAAATGTAAAAATCTGACAAATCCTAATTTATTAAAAAAACAAAGTTTATCAAAGGGAACTATGCACTGGTGTTCTAGCCAAGTCGGTGTTAGGCTGTGAAATTGACAAGGTGGGTAAGGAAACATCTTTTACTGGAAAATGAAGAAGAGCTTTGTGTAGCTCAAGAGCTTGGCTCTTTCTCCAAAAGAAGTTGATCCAATAAAAAGATAGCACCTCACCCACCTTGTCTCTCTATTCTCTTCTTTGGCAGCTATCACATTAGAGATGGGCCTGGACAAATTTTGGATCTGAATACAAGATCTCAAAGTTCAAAGAGATTCTGATACCATGTTCTGGGCTGAGCCCTTTGCTATTATACATATTCTTAAACTATTTTTTGTTTAGAAAAATAACTGTCTGAGTAACAGCATGTTTGTTATTGTCACCACATTCATCATTATAAAGAAACATGATTCACCTCTTTCATCTGCTTCAAGAATGGTCTGTTTTATCATTTATCCTTGTTTTTGTCTTGTCTATCAATCAGATTTTTGAACTGCTATGAAGCCTAGTCCATCAATGTATTTAAATCTTCTTTTATAACAAATACTCCTTTGAACAATGACAATATTTAATCATATGTAAGACCACAGACAAAAACTAAATTAAATCATGATCCAATAACAAAGGATCTGTTTTCAATTCACATAAGCCAGTAAATTCAGATTCAAATCCATTCTCAGCATAACCCATTGTATCTAGGTATTTCTGATATACAACAAGGCGTTGGAGCATATGATCAAACATTTTTGAAGCCTATTAACATTAGAAAAACATAACTAAATTATGGGCACAGGACAATGAATTAAAAATTGAGTTTCTCGGCAATTGACATTATCATCATCATCATCATGTATAATTCTTTGTGATCCCTCAGTTTTATTTTTAAATACACAAAGGAAAAAAACCCAGACATACCAGTAAGAATATGATATAGTTTAGACAATTACTAACTCTGGGTATGATTTCCATGGGAGAACACAAAGGCGTAAACTTTCTGCCACACTCCACAACTTTTATGTTACGCAAGTGATGGAGTGGAGACTGGCTGCATTACCTTACCTGAGGGTTCTCCTGGTTTAGGGATCTCTCCACTGTGTGTACAGCTCTCAGAGCTGGCTCATACACCACCCTCTTAATAACCCCTTTTGCTGAGGAATGGTGAAGTGTGTTTCTGAGCAGGAGGGCAAGAAACAACAGGAACCAAGAAGTGGCTGCAATGCATAGCACTGCAGTGGGTAGATGGTGTGACAGGTTGGATCACAGAAACCCCCTTGGGGCTGCCAACTGATGTGCCAAGACTACTTCTGCCCCTGCTTTCCTGCCCTGGCAGCTTGGGACTTCAGTGCCCTGCCTGGTTTGAGCCAGACCTGTTAGCCTGCTGCAAACCCAGACCCAGGTCTGAACCAGGTCCCCTAACAGCTGTAGGCTTAATTGAAAGCAGCTTAAGAAGTGTTCCCATCTTTAAAACTCAGATGCCCAACTCCCAAAGGGGTCCAGACCCCAAATAAATCCATTTTACCCTGTATAAGCTTACAGGGTAAACTCAAATTGTTCTCCAACTATAACACTAATAGAAAGATATGTACAGCTGTTTGCTCCCCCCTACAAAAAGTGGAAACGAGGTCAAATTACAAAGGATGAATATAAACAAATAATACAAGAATGAGGGGGGGAAAATAATAAACAGAAAATGTGGCAATGGCAGAGGTGTTTTATGACATCTTTGTTTCGGTTTTCACCAAGAAGGTTGGTGGTGATTAGACATCTAACATAGCAAATGCCAGTGAAAATGAGGTAGGATCAGAGGCTAAAATAGGGAAAGAACAAGTTAAAAATTACTTAGACCAGTGGTTCTCAAATTGTGGTCCACAGATCACAAGCGGTCTGGCAGATCCATTCAGGTGGTCTGCGGATAGTTCCCTCTAAGGTGCATGCCTGGGCTGCCACACCCAAGAATGAAGGGCCACCCACTTAATTAGTGGAGCTGCGCAGGCGTGGGAGAAGATGCACATGTAAGGTGAGGTGGTTGAATAAGGGGTAGATGGGAGGGGGCAATGGAGCGAGAAGAAGGGGTGCGGGGAATTTGAGACTTGCAGGGCTGAGGCGGCCAGAGAAAGAGGTGACTTTCCCCAGCTCCAGGGCTGCGGCTGACGGGGAGAGACAGCCCTACTTCCCAGCCCCAGATCGGGGGCTGCTGTGGTGGGGGAAGAGAGGGACAGACCCCCTTCCTTTCCAGCTCCAGCTCGGGGGATTCTGCGGCGGGGAAGAGAGGGCACATCCATCCCATTAGAAAGGTAAGACTACTGAACTGATATTAAAATATGAGTTGTGTGCTTTTATTTTTAGAACAAAAAATGTTTATTATTACGTTTTTTTTAATATTACGCTTTTATCCAAAGCGCTTTACAATAGTTAGCTAACAGTACCAACAACATTTGGAAAGATCATTAAGTGGTCCACCGAGATCCTCAGCAATTTTCAAGTGGTCTGTGGGAAAAAAAAAGTATGAGAACCACTGACTTAGATGTCTTCAAGTCACCAGGGCCTGATTAAATGCATCCTAGAATACTCAGGAAGCTGACTGAGGAGATATCTGAGCCATTAGCCATTATCTTTGAAAAGTCATGAAAGATGGGAGAGATTCCAGAAGACTGGAAAAGGGCAAATATAGTGTCAATCTATAACAAGGGAAATAAGGATGACCCAGGGAATTACACACTAGTCAGCTTAACTTCCGTACCCTGACAGAAACAAATATGGAGCAAAAAATTAAGCAATCAATATGCAAACATCTAGAAGAAACTAAGGTGATAAATAACAATCAGCACTGATTTGTCAAGAACAAATTGTGTCAAACGAAACTGATAGCTTTCTTTGACAGGGTAACAAGCCTTGTGGATAGGGGAAAAGTGGTAGATGTGGTATATCTTGACTTTATAAAGCTTTTGATACTGTCTCACATGACTATCATAAACAAACTAGGGAAACACAACCTAGATGGAGCACTATAAGGTGGGTGCAAAACTGGTTGGAAAACCATTCCCAGAGAGTAGTTATCAGTGGTTCACAGTCAGGCTGGAAGAGCATAACGAGTGGGGTCCCACAGCAACAGGGATCCGTTCTGGGTCCAGCTCTGTTCAATATCTTCATCAATGATTTAGATAATGGCATAGAGAGTATATTTATAAAGTTTGTGGATGATACCAAGCTGGGAGGGGTTGCAAGTGCTTTGGAGGATAGGATTAAAATTCAAAATGATCTGGACAAACTGGAGAAATGGTCTAAAGTAAACAGGATTAAATTCAATAAGGACAAATGCAAAGTACTCCACTTAGGAAGGAACAATCAGTTGCACACATACAAAATAGGAAATGACTGCCTAGGAAGGAGTACTGCCGAAAGGGATCTGGGAATCATAGTGCGTCACAAGCTAAACACGAGTCAACAGTGTAACACTGTTGCAAAAAAAGCGAACATCATTCTGGGATGTATTAAGCAAGACATGAGAAGTAATTCTTCTGCTCTACTCCCCTCTGTTTAGGCCTCACCTGGAGTATTGTGTCCAGTTCTGGGCGCCACATTTCAGGAAAGAGTGGACAAATTGGAGGAAGTCCAGAGAAGAGCAACAAAAATATTTAAAGTTCTAGAAAATATGACCTATGAGGGGAGATTGAAAAAATTGGATTTGTTTAGTCTAGAAAAGAGAAGACAGAGGGGACATGATAACAGTTTTCAAGTATATAAAAGGTTGTTACAAGAAGGAAGGAGAAGAATTGTTCTTAACCTCTGAGGATAGGACAAGAAGCAAGGGGCTTAAATTGCAGCAAGGGAGATTTAGGTTGAACATTAGGAAAAACTTCCTGTCAGGGTGGTTAAGCACTGGAATAAATTGCCTAGGGAGGTTGTGGAATCTCCATCACTGGAGATTTTTAAGAGCACGTTAGACAACCACCAGTCAGGGATGGTCAAGATAATACTTAGTCCTGCCATGAGTGCAGGGGACTAGATGACCTCTCAATGTTCTATGATTCACTTAGTTGTTCAGACAACTTTCTGTCTCTCTTTCTGATTTAAGTATTGTTTCCCAGCTAATCAGTGGAGCTGGACATCCCCCAAGTCAGGAACTTCATGGGAGGAGCCCTTCTGTGATCTACAGCTTCACTAAGCCCTCTTCTCCACAGGGTCAGTTGAGCTGCTGGGGGTGGCCACCATCTGCAGATTACCTGGGGACCTATTGGCACAGGTTTCAGGCCCATAGTCCCTCACAGGGGCTCAAAACCAAGTCACTGAAGCCCACCTCCTCTGCTTCACAAAATTTATTTCTGGTGAAGCAGAGAACCTAACCCACGCGTCGGCAAAGTTTGGCACGCAGCTCGCCAGGGTAAGCACCCTAGCGGGCCGGGCCAGTTTATTTGCTGGCGCGGCAGGTTCGGCCGATCGCAGCCCCCACTGGCCGCGGTTCGCCGTCCTGGGCCAATGGGGGTGGCGGGAAGCCGCGGCCAGCACATCCCTCGGCCCGCACCGCTTCCTGCCACCCCCATTGGACCGGGACGGCGAACCGCGGCCAGTGGGGGCTGCGATCGGCCGAACCTGCCGCGTCAGCAGGTAAACTGGCCCGGCCTGCTAGGGTGCTTACCCTGGCGAGCCGCGTGCCGAACATTGCTGACCCCTGACCTAACCCAATAACTTCCTACCATCTGCTATTAATTAAAATACTAGACACCAAAAATCATGGACTTAATAAAGACACTGGATTTACAGTTTATTACAACAATCTGTAACCCAGTAATCCCCTTTGTTTGTCCAATGACTACAGAAGTGTTATCTGGCCACTTCATCTTGAATGATGACAACTCTTACAATATATATTAACTACTTATGCTCATCTGTTCCACCTCACATTTAGCTGTGACACCCTTTCCCAGACCTGAAGAAGAGTTCTATGTAGCTCAATAGCTTGTCTCTTTAACCAACAGAAATTGGTCCAATAAAATACATTATCTCACCCAGATTGTGTCTCTAAAATATCAGCAAGCATTCAAGAGAGAACGCATGATATGAGGAACATTTATGGAGAAGAACACAAATTCTGCTCCTGAGGCCTGAATATGGGGGGGCTGAGAAACTTTCAGAGGAGGGACCTGGAGAGTAAATACATAACAGTTCCTATAATAAAAGGCTAGGTTTTACCTAAAGTGTTTGTCCGAAAGCAAGAAGAAAAAACTATCCATTAAAAATAAGTAAGTACATATACATATTTGTCAAACTGCCCATTAGCAACAGCCTGTAAACTTATGCATTATCAATATGTAAAACTTAATTGTTATTGTTTTACAATTAACTACATTATTTTTCCAAAGAAACAAAAATAGTTGCAGGCTTTCTATTCCATTTAACAATAAATACAGGAAGCTTTCGCCTAAATGAGATAATTTCCAGTCACACACAGTTGCTTAACAAAACATTGTTCAATGTCAAAAACTACAATTTAAGGCAGTTACTGGTAAGATTTTGTGAAAGTTTGAGCAGTTAAATTATTAAACTGTGAGATGCATAACTTTGCCGGAAAATGGCTGTGCATTCCCCAGCTTGCAGAATGTAAATGTAGCTATTAGTGTGGGAAAAACTCAGTTTAACACTTCAGCTACTTTTAAAAAAATAAAATAAAGGCAGTCAAATAAGTATGGCTGAACAGACCTCAAACTTAAATGAAGAATACTTGTTTTAAGTAGGCCAAGATTTAGAAAGAAAATCTATCTACTGTAGCAATGTCAAGTCTGGCTTCTATTCCGCTTAGCGGGCTTTGGTCTCGCCGAGCTTCCTTTGTGCCACTGGAACAGGACAAAGGGACCCACTTCCAAGAGGAGGAGGAGGGTGGTGGTGGTCGGGGACTCCCTCCTCAGGGGGACTGAGTCATCTATCTGCCGCCCCGACCAGGAAAATCGAGAGGCCTGCTGCTTGCCAGGAGCTAGGATACACGATGTGATGGAGAGACTGCCGAGACTCATCAAACCCTCGGATCACTACCCTTTCCTGCTTCTCCACGTGGGCACCAATTATACTGCCAAGAATGACCTTGAGCGGATCACTGCAGACTACGTGGCTCTGGGAAGAAGGATAAAGGAGTTTGAGGCGCAAGTGGTGTTCTCGTCCATCCTCCCTGTGCAAGGAAAAGGCCTGGGTAGAGACCGTCGAATCGTGGAAGTCAACGAATGGCTACGCAGGTGGTGTCGGAGAGAAGGCTTTGGATTCTTCGACCATGGGATGGTGTTCCAAGAAGGAGGAGTGCTAGGCAGAGATGGGCTCCACCTAACGAAGAGAGAGAAGAGCATCTTCGCCAGCAGGCTGGCTAACCTAGTGAGGAGGGCTTTAAACTAGGTTCACCGGGGTAAGGAGACCAAAGCCCTGAGGTAAGTGGGGAAATGGGATCCTGGGAGGAAGCACAAGCAGGAGAGCGCAAGAAGGGAGGACTCCTGTCTCATACTGAGAAAGAGGGATGATCGATGAGTTATCTTAAGTGCCTATACACAAATGCAAGAAGCCTGGGAAACAAGCAGGGAGAACTGGAAGTCCTGGCACAGTCAGGGAACTATGATGCAATTGGAATAACAGAGACTTGGTGGGATAACTCACATGACTGGAGTACTGTCATGGATGGATATAAACTGTTCAGGAAGGACAGGCAGGGCAGAAAAGGTGGGGGAGTTGTGTTGTATGTAAGAGAGGAGTATGACTGCTCAGAGCTCCGGTATGAAACTGCAGAAAAACCTGAGAGTCTCTGGATAAAGTTGAGAAGTGTGAGCAACAAGGGTGATGTCGCGGTTGGAGTCTGCTATAGACCACCAGACCAGGGGGATGAGGTGGATGAGGCTTTCTTCTGGCAACTAACAGAAGTTGCTAGATCGCAGGCCCTGGTTCTCATGGGAGACTTTAATCACCCTGATATCTGCTGGGAGAGCAATACAGCAGTGCACAGACAATCCAGGAAGGTTTTGGAAAGTCTAGGGGACAATTTCCTGGTGCAACTGCTGGAGGAACCAACTAGGGGCAGAGCTTTTCTTGATCTGCTGCTCACAAACAGGGAAGAATCAGTAGGGGAAGCAAAAGTGGATGGGAACCTGGGAGGCAGTGACCATGAGATGGTCGAGTTCAGGATCCTGACACAAGGAAGAAAGGAGAGCAGCAGAATATGGACCCTGGACTTCAGAAAAGCAGACTTTGACTCCCTCAGGGAACAGATGGGCAGGATCCCCTGGGAGAACAACATGAAGGGCAAAGGGGTCCAGGAGAAGTGGCTGTATTTTAAAGAATCCTTATTGTGGTTGCAGGAACAAACCATCCCAATGTGTAGAAAGAATAGTAAATATGGCAGGCGACCGGCTTGGCTAAACAGTGAAATCCTTGCTGATCTTAAACACAAAAAAGAAGCTTACAAGAAGTGGAATGACAAATGACCAGGGAGGAGTATAAAAATATTGCTCAGGCATACAGGAGTGAAATCAGGAAGGCCAAATCACACTTGGAGTTGCAGCTAGCAAGAGATGTTAAGAGTAACAAGAAGGGTTTCTTCAGCTATGTTAGCAACAAGAAGAAAGTCAAGGAAAGTGTGGGCCCCTTACTGAATGAGGGAGGTAACCTAGTGACCGAGAATGTGGAAAAAGCTAATGTACTCAATGCTTTTTTTGCTTCTATCACAAACAAGGTCAACTCCCAGACTGCTGCACTGGGCAGCACAATATGGGGAGAAGGTGACCAGCCCTCTGTGGAGAAAGAAGTGGTTCGGGACTATTTAGAAAAACTGGACGTGCACAAGTCCATGGGGCCGGATGCGCTGCATCCGAGGGTGCTAAAGGAGTTGGCAGATGAGATTGCAGAGCCATTAGCCATTATTTTTGAAAACTCATGGCGATCGGGGGAGGTCCCAGATGACTGGAAAAAGGCTAATGTAGTGCCCAGCTTTAAAAAAGGGTAGAAGGAGGATCCGGGGAACTACAGGCCAGTCAGCCTCACCTCAGTCCCTGGAAAAATCATGGAGCAGGTTCTCAAGGAATCAATTATGAAACACTTAGAGGAGAGGAAAGAGATCAGGAACAGTCAGCATGGATTCACCAAGGGGAAGTCGTGCCTGACTAACCTAATTGCCTTCTATGATGAGATAACTGGCTCTGTGGACGAGGGGAAAGCAGTGGATGTGTTATTCCTTGACTTTAGCAAAGCTTTTGATACAGTCTCCCACAGTATTCTTGCCGCCAAATTAAAGACGTATGGGCTGGATGAATGGACTGTAAAGTGGATAGAAAGCTGGCTAGATCGTCGGGCTCAACGGGTAGTGATCAATGGCTCCATGTCTAGTTGGCAGCCGGTTTCAAGCGGAGTGCCCCAAGGGTCGGTCCTGGGGCCGGTTTTGTTTAATATCTTTATTAATGATCTGGAGGATGGTGTGGACTGCACTCTCAGCAAGTTTGCAGATGACACTAAACTAGGAGGCGTGGTAGATACACTAGAGGGTAGGGATCGGATACAGAGGGACCTAGACAAATTAGAGGATTGGGCCAAAAAAAACCTGATGAGGTTCAACAAGGACAATTGCAGAGTCCTGCAGTTAGGATGGAAGAATCCCATGCACTGCTACAGACTAGGGACCGAATGGCTAGGTAGCAGTTCTGCAGAAAAGGACCTGGGGGTCACAGTGGACAAGAAGCTGGATATGAGTCAACAGTGTGCTCTTGTTGCCAAGAATGCTAACGGCATTTTGGGCTGTATAAATAGGGGCATTGCCAGCAGATCGAGGAATGTGATCGTTCCCCTTTATTCGACATTGGTGAGGCCTCATCTGGAATACTGTGTCCAGTTTTGGGCCCCACACTACAAGAAGGATGTGGAAAAATTGGAAAGAGTCCAGCGGAGGGCAACAAAAATGATTAGGGGTCTGGAGCACATGACTTATGAGGAGAGGCTGAGGGAACTGGGATTGTTTAGTCTGCAGAAAAGAAGAATGAGAGGGGATTTGATAGCAGCCTTCAACTACCTGAAGTGGGGTTCCAAACAGGATGGAGTTCGGCTGTTCTCAGTGGTGGCAGATGACAGAACAAGGAGCAATGGTCTCAAGTTGCAGTGGGGGAGGTCCAGGTTGGATATTAGGAAACACTATTTCACTAGAAGGGTGGTGAAGCACTGGAATGCGTTACCTAGGGAGGTGGTGGAGTCTCCTTCCTTGGAGGTTTTTAAGGCCCGGCTTGACAGAGCCCTGGCTGGGATGATTTAGTTGGGAATTGGTCCTGCTTTGAGCAGGGGGTTGGACTAGATGACCTCTTGAGGTCCCTGCCAACCCTGATATTCTATGATTCTATGACCCCAAACCTGTCCTAGATGAGCTGTTCAGGAGTCTCTCTCTATGGGGTGACTCTTCATCTGGTATAATTTTGACTTCCTTGTCCCCCCACGCCCTTGCCATAAGGGATAGGGCCATAATACACTGTGCTCTGCCAATCCTCATTGGTACAATGGGTCCTATGGGGCCATTTCAATTCTACAGGCTGGGAACAGGCTGCAGCAAATCCTTAAACTTCTCTAATTTGCACCCAGAGCTGGGTCATCCCTGGAGATGGATAGGTGGCTTTCAAGCACCTCTACACCTCCTTCCTCTACAGCTAAAGTCATTTTAGAGGTAACACAGTGACTACCATTAAAAAACAACCATTACCAAAGGATGCTCTCTCACATGCTGCACTAACAGTTGGAAACTGCTGAATTTTAATGGTGATTGTTGTAACTGATTTTTAATGGTGATCATTGTAACTGGACCACGTTTTGTTGTCAGTTGCACCACTGTATGAGTTTACACCAGTGCTGAATACCCCAACTAGGCCCAATGCCTTTGGGGAATTATTATTCATTCATAGCGCAACCGGAATATTTTCCAGTTGCCTTACAGATTCAAAAAAAGGACATGAGCCCTGTTCCAAAGAGCTTGGAAGGTAAGAAGAGTGACGAGAACACAAGGGAAGGAAAAGAGTGAGGTGGGAGAGGAATGGAGGCTAAAGCTTACAAATACAAGACCATGAGTGGTGGTGTTACAATAATTAGGTTATTTGGATGGTAGGTGGTTTTTGTTTTTATTTAAAATATACATTTATGATCATCTATTAATTTACATTTTTGGCAATTTCATTGTGTTATACTTAAACCTGTAAACAATTATACCATTGCAAAGTGGAATTATGATCGGTGTCCATTAAAAAACAGAGTAACCAATTAAACTATAGGCAGGCAGCATACAAACGCCCAATGGAAGTTTAGCCAGAGTACTGGAGCAAGCTTACTGAAGGACCGTGTGCTGTGGCTGGCAGTTGGAAGCTGTGAGCTTCAAAGGAAGGTCTGAAAGCTAGAAGCCTCTGGTAATTGGCTGAGCCTTTATCAGTGGGCGGGGCATTCATACAGGCCAGGCCAGGGCTTTATAAAGCAGCGCACAAGCGACCAGGGAGCTTTTGCGAACAGGGGGTGCTAACAGGGAGTTTTGCAAGGGAGTTTGGAAGGAAGCGAGCGTCCCTTGCCAGTTCCATCTGTTTTCCCTTTATTCCCCTTAAAACCTATAAACCAACTACATTCAAAACTTCTTGCTTAAACAACCCTTTCAGCAGACAGGGGGCTGCAGACAGGGGAGTTTGAGAGGGAGTTTGACAGAGGGAGGCTTACAATGGTTAGGAAGACCCACAACACCTGTGCCAGCACTGCTTCTGTCTCCTCCACCTGCGCCTGTAGCCAGACAGACCGCCTGAACATGGATGCTTCTTCCCAGATCCTGGTGTGGTTTTGCAGAGACTGTAACTTGCAAATTCCACTTACTGATATCCAGGCTGGGGGAACCATCCAATGTGAAAGGTGCCTGCTGGTGGAATCTCTCAGGCAGCAGGTGGCTAGGTTAAGGAGCATCCGAATCCACGAGCAATTCCTGGACAGTGTCCATGTGGAGACAGCTGAGGTAGCTGGCCCAGTACACAGGACTGCTGATACACTACTGGTGGAGGAGGAGATGGCTCAGGGTGGACACTGGCAGCTGGTTACTTCTGGCAGCAGGTAGTGCTCCACCCCTGCTCCGAACCCTCCTGTCATGTTAACAGGTAACCGTTATGCTCTTCTTGATACACGTAGGGTAGTGGTGGTCAGAGACTCTCTGCTGAGGGGGACGGAGGTGCCCATCTGTCGCCCTGACATTTCATCTCGGGAGGTATGCTGCCTGCTGGGGGCCCGTATCCGAAATGTTACGGAGGCATTGTCGAGGATTATCCAGCCCTCTGACTACTACCCCATGCTACTCATCCATGTGGGCACAAATGATACTGCGAGGTGTGACACTGAGCAGATCAAGAGTGACTACAGGGCTCTGGAAGTACGGGTGAAGGAGTTTGGAGCGCAGGTGGTATTCTCTTCGATTCTTCCTGTCAAAGGTAGGGGCCCAGGCAGAGACAGATGCATCATGGAGGTGAATGCCTGGCTGCGAAGATGGTGTCGCCAGGAGGGCGTTGGCTTCCTTGACCACGGGATGCTATTCGATGAAGGACTGCTAGGCAGAGATGGCGTTCACCTTTCAAGGAGGGGAGAGACCCTATTTGGACACAGACTGGCTAACCTAGTGAGGAGAGCTTTAAACTAGGTTCGACGGGGACAGGTGAGCAAAGCCCCCAGGTAAGTGGGGAACATGGAGACCTGGGAGCTGGGTCGGAAACAAGAGGGAGTGTGGGGTATAATGGCAGAGAGAAAGGAGGGTCAGGGCAAAACTGGGAGGCAAGATCGAACCAGTATCTTAGATGCCTATATACAAATGCGAGAAGTATGGGTAATAAGCAGGAAGAACTGGAAGTGCTAATAAATAAATACAACTATGACATTGTTGGCATCACTGAAACTTGGTGGGATAAAACACATGATTGGAATGTTGGTGCGCATGGGTACATCTTGCTCAGGAAGGATAGACAGGGGAAAAAGGGATGAGGTGTTGCCTTATATATTAAAAATGTACACACTTGGACTGAGGTGGAGATCGACATAGGAGACAGAAGTGTTGAGAGTCTCTGGGTTAGGCTAAAAGGGGTAAAAAACAAGGGTGATGTCATGCTAGGAATTTACAACAGTCCACCTAACCAGGTGGAAGAGGTGGATGAAGCTTTTTTTAAACAACTAACAAAATCATCCAAAGCCCAAGATTTGGTAGTGATGGGGGACTTCAACTATCCAAATATATGTTGGGAAAATAACACAGCGGGGCACAGACTATCCAACAAATTCTTGGACTGCATTGCAGACAACTTTTTATTTCAGAAGGTTGAAAAAGCTACTGGGGGGGAAGCTGTTTTAGACTTGATTTTAACAAATACGGTGGAACTCATTGAGAATTTGAAAGTAGAAGGCAGCTTGGGTGAAAGTGATCATGAAATCATAGAGTTTGAAATTCTAAGGAAGGGTAGAAGGGAGTACAGCAAAATAGAGACAATGGATTTCAGGAAGGCGGATTTTGGTAAGTTCAGAGAGCTGATAGGTAAGGTCCCATGGGAATCAAGACTGAGGGGAAAAACAACTGAGGGTACATCTACACTACAGCGGGGAGTCGATTTAAGATACGCAAATTCAGCTACGTGAATAGCGTAGCTGAATTCGACGTATTACAGCCGACTTACCCCGTTGTGAGGACGGCGGCAAAATCGACTTCTGCCGCTTTTTGTCGGCGGCGCTTACTACCACCTCCGCTGGTGGAGTTAGAGCGCCGATTCGGGGATCGATTGTCGCGTCCCGACGGGACGCGATAAATCGATCCCCGAGAGGTCGATTTCTACCCGCCGATTCAGGCGGGTACTATAGACCAGGCCTGAGAGTTGGCAGTTTTTCAAAGGGACACTATTAACGGCCCAAAAGCAAGCTATTCCGCTGGTTAGGAAAGATAGAAAATGTGGCAAAAGACCACCTTGGCTTAACCATGAGATCTTGCATGATCTAAAAAATAAAAAGGAGTCATATAAAAAATGGAAACTAGGATGGATTACAAAGGATGAATATAGGCAAACAACACAGGAATGCAGGGGCAAGATTAGAAAGGCAAAGGCACAAAATGAGCTCAAACTAGCTACGGGAATAAAGGGAAACAAGAAGACTTTTTATCAATACATTAGAAGCAAGAGGAAGACCAAAGACAGGGTAGGCCCACTGCTCAGTGAAGAGGGAGAAACAGTAACAGGAAACTTGGAAATGGCAGAGATGCTTAACAACTTCGTTTCGGTCTTCACCGAGAAGTCTGAAGGAATGCCTAACCTAGTGAATGCTAATGGGAAGGGGGTAGGTTTAGCAGATAAAATAAAAAAAGAACAAGTTAAAAATCACTTAGAAAAGTTAGATGCCTGCAAGTCACCAGGGCCTGATGAAATGCATTCTAGAATACTCAAGGAGCTAATAGAGGAGGTATCTGAGCCTCTAGCTATTATCTTTGGAAATCATGGGAGACTAGAGAGATTCCAGAAGATTGGAAAAGGGCAAATATAGTGCCCATCTATAAAAAGGGAAATAAAAACAATCCAGGAAACTACAGACCAATTAGTTTAACTTCTGTGCCAGGGAAGATAATGGAGCAAGTAATTAAGGAAATCATCTGCAAACACTTGGAAGGTGATAAGGTGATAGGGAATAGCCAGCATGGATTTGTAAAGAACAAATTGTGTCAAACCAATCTGATAGGATAACGAGCCTTGTGGATAAGGGAGAAGCTGTGGATGTGGTATACATAGACTTTAGTAAGACATTTGACACTGTCTCGCATGATATTCTTATCGATAAACTAGGCAAATACAATTTAGATGGGGCTACTATAAGGTGGGTGTATAACTGGCTGGATAACCATACTCAGATAGTTGTTATTAATGGTTCCCAATCTTGCTGGAAAGGCATAACAATTGGGGTTCCACAGGGGTCTGTTTTGGGACCAGCTCTGTTCAATATCTTCATTAACGACTTAGATATTGGCATAGAAAGTACGCTTATTAAGTTTGGGGATGATACCAAACTGGGAGGGATTGCAACTGCTTTGGAGGACAGGGTCATAATTCAAAATGATCTGGACAAATTGGAGAAATGGTCTGAGGTAAGTAAACAGGATGAAGTTTAACGAAGACAAATCCAAAGTGCGCCACTTAGGAAGGAACAATCACTTTCACACATACAGAATGGGAAGAGACTGTCTAGGAAGGAGTATGGCAGAAAGGGATCTAGGGGTTATAGTTGACCACAAGCTAAATATGAGTCAACAGTGTGATGCTGTTGCAAAAAAAGGAAACATGATTCTGGGATGTATTAACAGGTGTGTTGTGAGCAAGACATGAGAAGTCATTCTTTCGCTCTACTCTGCGCTGGTTAGGCCTCAGCTGGAGTATTGTGTCCAGTTCTGGGCACCACATTTCAAGAAAGATGTGGAGAAATTGGAAAGGGTCCAGAGAAGCGCAACAAGAATGATTAAAGGTCTTGAGAACATGACCTATGAAGGAAGGCTGAAAGAATTGGGATTTGTTTAGTTTGGAAAAGAGAAGACTGAGAGGGGACATGATAGCAGTTTTCAGGTATCTAAAAGGGTGTCATAAGGAGGAGGGAGAAAACTTGTTCACCTTAGCCTCTAAGGATAGAACAAGCAGCAATGGGCTTAAACTGCAGCAAGGGAGATTTAGGTTGGACATTAGGAAAAAGTTCCTAACTGTCAGGGTGGTTAAACACTGGAATAAATTGCTTAGGGAGGTTGTGGAATCTCCATCTCTGGAGATATTTAAGAGTAGGTTAGATAAATGTTTATCAGGGATGGTCTAGACAGTATTTGGTCCTGCCCTGAGGGCAGGGGACTGGACTCGATGACCTCTCAAGGTCCCTTCCAGTCCTAGAATCTATGAATCTACATTTGTAAAGAGTACAAGGGATCTATAAATGACCACAGCTGTTCTAGGCCTAGGTTTTATGTGTCATTCAAAAGATGGCTAGTCCTGAAGCATTGTGCCTATGCCCATAAGGAGACATTAGCTCACTATTGACTCAAAAAGAAGACAATCTACAACTTGGTGATATGGTTTTATTTCAGGGTGGGTAAATATTCAGGCCAATTTTTGTTTCATATTAAATAGTTAATGCTTCACTAGCTGAGACTACTGACTCATTTCATGAAGGCCAACGAACACCAGATTTGACCCCAGTTATGCAGGTGTAAATCTGAAGTATGTTAAATTTGTCTTCATTGGAATCACTCCAGATTAGGCACTTTAAAGGATAACAGTATCAGAACTTCATCACTTAATGTTTTTAGATTACTACCATATTGTGTGGATTAGAATTGGTGAAATGCTATATGAAATCATTGAAAGGGTCAGTAACCCATTTCCGATCTCATAAGCCATTGTGTCCCCGCTGTATTTACACAAAGTTCATAACTTCCAAAGCTAAAAAGTATAGTTTATATGTAACACTACACAAAGCTTTTATTCTGTTTGATGTAATAATCTTGATACAATTATGAGCAAAATTAAAATATGGTCTTAGGCCAACAATGGTAGGATCCAAATATGAACTTCCAAAAAGTTGAAGCTTTCAGATATAGGTTTGAGACTCCTGCAAAAATATAATCAAAATACTTTTGTGGTTCTAATTAATTTGTTAAAGGTTAACCTAATAATCAATAAAACCACAAAAACATACATAAAGTACTCAGCAATGTACCAAATGAATCTCTGATATTTTATATATAATTTAAGAGATCTGTGAGCAGGCTGACAACCGGACTCCGGAGATGAGCATTGGGATAAATCAAGCCTTTAGGTTAATGAAGCAAGCTAACTTCGCCAGAATCAGACTTTGTTTTCTAATTTTTACTGAAATGTAAAAGCTGGAGGCATACTATTAAAAGTCTTATATAAAAAGAACAAACGACTTAATGACATTAGCCACACTACTTAGTTTATGGAAATGAGACAAATAACATATCTTAGCCTTTTTAAAAAACTTAACTAGATTTATTAACTTTATTAATAATGAAAATCATTTTAAAATGCGTTTCTATGGCTACAATTATTGTGTCCATAAGGAAGATCTTAAGACATTCCCAGGATTATCAACTAATATGAGGAGCTCAGAGGGTTTTGAAACTGATATTTATAAAGAACAGTCAGATCTTTCCAATTACAAAGCACTCATTTCAATTTAGCTATAAGAGTCTATGGATGAGAAGACAGATCACTTGTCAATTAGGGTTACTTCTGTGAGTCTCCTTTCCCTCTCTGGAAGGTTTTGAGAATTTTACAATGACTATATCGTATATTCAGCCCCTAATCTCAATGTACAGCCTAGTATATCAATTTTAACTATGATGACATGTACCCAATAATTAAGATTGGCTGCTCCTGTAAAAAAATAGCATCATTTTACAGTCAATTCAGTAGATGTGTTCCTAAAACAACTGATTAGGATTTGTCATTTTAAAAAATAGTACCTTTGAAGTATCGGGCTATCACATGCTAATTAAAAGCAACTTGTTATTTACTCGATTTAGCATTACAGTATATACGTACAATAAGAATGCCCAGACAGTTACTTTCAACTCTTTATCTATTATATCTGACAGTTTATTGACAGGTTCATTATTACAGTCTTCTCAATATTCTACATGCATGCAGTATGTGCCTAATCCTATTACCATTGACTTCATGGTAGGAGAATTAGTCCTTACATATATCTATTGTGTATCCATTAGAAAACTCATCACTCAAATTCAGCCCCTCTCTCCTTTTATCCGGAAGATAGTCCAGCCGAGAAACAAATGGAAATGAAGCCTTGAGACACCCAACAGAATATCTCCACACCCATTCAACTTGTGTGATACGGTCTGTTTTGGTGCACTTCAAATGTAATGGACTCAGCTACTGTACCTCAACACAACCATATAACTTTAAAGCCACAGCTGTGAATACATATTTAATACCAATAAGCAGTTCATAAATATTGATTCTTTTCTGAAGAGCTAGCCAGCTGCTGCTGTCCACCGTGTCTTCTTTATGCTACGGCACGTTAATCAAAATTCAAAGTCAACACAAATCATTAGATGAGAACACAAAATACGTCAATACTTCAGATAGCTTCCATTATCAAGAAATATTGTTTTTTCTTCTCTCTCAAGTCTTTTTCATTACCCCTGTACATGAAAAGTTCCAAAATGAAAATGTGAAAGAGTTTGAATGAAAGGGAGTATATAAGTGCAAAGACATCAAAATGGTTTGAAACCTAAGATGAAATAAGTGTCACATCATCCCTATGAGCTAGGTAAGATTTATTATCTTTGACCTGTTTGACAGCTGGGTTACCTGAGCACAGCCGATTACTCCAAGACCTCACAGGGCTAGTTCCTATCCCCTACTCACATGGAGTACTAACTTACTATGTGAGCAGTGCAATTGAGCCAGATTCTAATATCTTTATATAGCTAGAGTAGCATCTGACGCCAAAAGATGTCTCATTAAAGTGATTAAACTTCTGATGGAGTAACTCTGAGGCATTATTCTGTCAGTAAGGGCATCACAATCTGTCTCACAGATTTTAACATGACAACTTAAGGAGTAAGGTACTACTCAGCATGCGAAAGGGTGGCCCATAGAGTGTCAGTGACAGAGCCATGTGTCCTAATAGCTGGGCAATATTTCCCTGACTATCTCACGATTAGAGAAGATGGAGATTGACTGGAAGGTCGAAACTTCTCATGGTCTTACAACAGTAGTTGAATAAAAATAATGAATTGATTTTCATGATATTCTTCACCCTTTCTATGTGCTTCTGGGAATATTTGTATGAGATATTTTATTTGCAAAGATGTTAGTGGTCTTGCAAATACTCCTGTGAATATATGATTGCACAGGAAGTCTTTGTGTAGCCATCCTGAAATGATTTGATTTCCTTCCTCCTTGTAGGCTGCTGGCTTGTTTCTCCAACCCAGGAAGGGCTCACTGCCAGGCCTAAGGCTCTTTCAGGTCACAAGTTTATTCTTCAACATAAACACTTGGGCAAAACATCCAAACAACAACAAAAAATAAAGCCTACCATGGGCTACAGCTCCCAGAGGCCCTGAAGGGAGGACATACTGTTCATTCCCCTGCTTCAGAACTTATTGCATGCAACTATTTGGTACCTTCAGCTCCATCTCAACTAAGCCACTTTCTGGCTTTTATAATCACCTGCTTCCTTCACAGCGGGGTCCAATAACTCAACAAGGCTCGCTGGCCCGGGCCCCTAAGAGGGCAAACAACAAAGGCGATCAATTGCACACCACGAATGATAAATTGTTGAAAACATTCCTAAAGTCAAATGTTTGTGTAAAATGTTTGTTGACTAAGTATAAACAACAAAGTTGTAAAAATTGAAGTATGTTCACAATATATTTTCAGAAAACGAAGCTAAGCTCCTCTGATAAATTACGTGCTTTGAAATAATTCCCCCAGCTCTGCATCACGGCTCTTCCTCCTTTTCAAAATACTGTTACTGTATATGGGTCTACATAGTTCATTACACAATCAACAGGGAGTCATTCCCCAAGAGGATCAAGAACAAAAAAACGGCAATTTAGATGTAGTTTGCCTCCAGCTCTTGATTTAAAACCCTGATAGGAAAAAATCAGCCCTATCATAAAATATAATTAACTCTGACAGTCAAATAAGAATTTTAGAAAATTGCTCTTTTGTGAGGGAAAAAAAATCGTTTGCTCTTTTTCTCTGCATTGTAAAAAGTGACTATTGTACTGGAGCATGAATCAGAGCAGTATACAAGGTCTCCATCTGATAGCACAAACTCTGTCTGGAGTAGACACAGAATAAAGGTTTATGATGGGGAAGGTTATGGACATAACTAAATGTTATCCAAGCATATTTTCATGTCAACAAGATAAAAGATCAGCACATACTCAGCAACTAAAATGTGCAGAACTTTCATTAGATGGTTGTTAACTGAATGTGAATCCTTTTATCTGCAGTCTTTGAAACGCCAACCTTTAAAGAACCTTGAAAAAAAACTATTTTTCCCTGCTTAATAAGAGCGCCCGTCATCAGTCTGTATACATCTTTAACTTCTTCCCTACAGGAAATACTGTGCTTGCTTCTTAAGGTTTCGCAATAACATAATACTATTTGGTGGGTTTTGTGTCTCACTATTGTGTCCCACTCCTTTCAAAACATTAATTTAAGTTAACGGAATTCAATCGTATAACTGGATGCTTTTGTAAACAGCCCAAAATGAATTCAGACATGAATAGATTCTATTTATTAAAATTAATTTTCAAGTTCCAGTGACCCTTAGCAAACTCAAATTTAACAAACCCCAACAACACAGTAATATTGGCTGTTGATTTATGATGTTTTCATATTTACTCAATTTCAGCATGTGCTGTATTGTTCATTAATTTTTATTATTTATAAAATTCACATAGATCTTTATACTTTTTCTTTATATGAAGAGTGAGTTCCCCTATTGCACGTACTATTCTCTGAAAAGATTATCACTGGTACTTTGAATTTAATCAAGCAATAATTCCTCTGGTAATTTTTATGTATTTTGTTTTGCCTTATGGAAAATAAAATGAGTTAAGGAATTACTATCAAACTAAAATAATTTTTTCTATTATATCCTTAATCAGGTTTCAACATGAACCTCCCCTCAAAATAGTAAAGCCACTGACTTTAATTTTTCTCTTAGTTGTATCCATACTTCCTCAATTCTTTCAATTCTAATAAGTAAAAAAAAATATTATGACATGTTATTGGATTATAAGGATCGCTACTGCTTTCAATTTCTGGACTTCATCGCCGTGCAGATTTTTATTATCAAAATCCATTCAAGTCTCTGGCAAGTACTGAGAAAGCTCAATTGAAAATGTAAGCTTAATAGTTTCTTGCATGTGTTACAAAAATGAAAGGCAAAACTTCTGAAGCAATGAAAAAAAAAAAAACCTCATCTAGTGAAACTAGGCAAATTTGAGGCTAGATGAAAAGCCCATTTTTGCCAGATGTACTTTCAAAAATTTTGCTCGAAGAAAAGGAAAAAACAAAAAAAAACAGCTATGTACACATCAAGTGTATTTCACACTTGCTTCAAGTTAGCAACCCAAATTACATTCTGCTCCTACTACAACATCCAAGCAGTTGGGCCTGATCGAAGCAAATTGAACTCAATAGGATTTTTTCCATTGGCTTCAGTAGGCTTTGGATCAGGTCCTTGGGCACTGAGTCAGCAAAGGATAGCCTCATCTGACAGACATTAATGGGACAGAAGTGTGTGCTTAATTTTAAACATATGCTTAGAAGCTTTGTTGGAGCACAACTAGTGCGGAGTGAAATTGGTGAAATAATGTTTTGGAAAATCTGTGCAAATTTTTTCCCCCCCAATTCATTTCATGCAGCTTTGCATCTCCAAAATACGAATTTTTCAATAAATGTTGGTCCTGTTCCACTTGTTTTTCAAGTCCATGCTATTCATTTGTTATGCAGAAGGATGAGAGAGAAAGGCAAGTGGATGACGAGAGGAAATGCAGTCATTGATGGTGAACTGTTTATTCTAAATCTAAAGGAGCAGCAATGTAAGTTGATAATTGTGGACATAAAGGTCAAGTAAGAACACCTGTACTGTGAAAATATCCATACCAGTGGGAGTTCTACTAAAAGCAGTAAATATCTCTAAAAGAGTCCTATGCATTCAGTTGGAGGAGATACTACCGTAGGTAGAGTGGAGAAGAAAACCAGCAATGTGGCAGAAATATAATAAAAGGAAGATGTAGTTTAGATTAAATATGTTGCAATCTGATTGGATGATATGCCACATATATTAGTTATTTTAACTGACATAATCCTATTGTATTGTAGACAAACTTGAAAATGTGGTGGTCCATTATATTCAATGTTCCTATTACTCCAACTATGGCAATAAACCACCACCCTTTAGAAGAAGTGTAAATCAGTCAGCCCTTTTACTAATCCAGGCTAAAGCACCCTGCAACCTAGATGAAATTCCTAACTCTTTTCTTCATGCTTAAGCAACAACACGCTTGAACACAGTTCAATAATGACACTGAAATATTGCTTACGTATGATGGACAGCTGCTCGGTATCTGACTCTGGAAGATATTATACAGCACATTGATGCTGATGTCATTTCAGCGCATTGTTAAACATGCTGAAAGAGACCCTGAGGGTTATTAAATACATTGAGGGAAAGCAGAGCTTCTCTCTTTCATTACATTTTTACATCCTGGTCTGAAAGGCACCAAGATCATTTCCCTTCCATGTGGCAAAGCCTAAAGAGAACACTTGAGAGAGATTTTCATGGCTAAGGTTGCAAACTGTGTGGCACAGGTGATTAATGAGAATGTAATAATAAATGAGAAAGATAAGAGAACCTGGCCCTTTGTGGCCAGCTGGAAGAGACTGAGAAAGTTGTTGAAAAAAGATTGAAAAATGCTTATGAAAGAGAACTGCAACAGACAGCATGGAGGTTAGAATCATACTGTACATCCATCCCTTGATCAGATTATCACACAACGCTATAAAATAAAGAAGGGAAAGAAAATGTCTTTCACATGGGGCAAGACTAAGGGTGAACACTATTCCTCCTCAATATTCCTGTTGCTTCTCATTAGCACTTTTGGTCATAGAATCACACTGGGAGCTTATGGTCAGCTGATTATCCATCATGAACCCCAAGTCTTTTTCAGAAGCACTGCTTTTCAGGATCGAGTCCCCTGTCTTGTCAGTGTGGCATGCATTCTTTGTTCCTAGAGGTGTGGCTTTATATTTGGCCATATTGAAACACACATTGTTTGCTTGCACCCAGCTTGCCAAGCAATCCATATCACTCTGCGTCCGTGATCTGTCACCTTTGCTACGTACCACTCCCCAATCTTTGTGTTATCCACAAACCTTATCAGTGTTGTGTCTCTCTGGTAGCTGAAATTAAGGATATAATATTGCTGCTGCTACTGAAATACTGTGTCCAGTTTTGGGTTCCACAATTCAAGAAGGATGTTGCAAAATTGGAGAGGGTTCAGAGAAGAGCTGCAAGAATGATTAACAGATTAGAAAGCGTGCCTTATAGTGATTGAGCTCCTTGACTCTATCTGTTTAGTTTAACAGAGGGAAGGCTAAGGAGTGACTTGATCACAATCTAAAAGTACCTACCTGGGGAACAGAAAATTGGTAACAGAGAGCTCTTCAATCTAGCAGGCAAAAGGTACAACATGTTCTAATGGCTGGTAGCTGAAGCTAGCTACATTCAGACTTGAAATAAGGCACACGTTTTTAACTGCGAGAGTAATTAACCACTGGAACAGCTTACCAAAGGTTGTATTGGATTCTCTATCACTGGACATTTTAAAATCAAGACTGGATATTTCTCCTGAAGATATGCTATACTTCAAATGGGAATTAATTCATGGAAGTCTTGTGACTTCCATTATGCAGCAGGTCAGATTAGAAGATCGCAATGCTCTTCTCTCACCTTAGAATCTATGAAATATACTTGACAAGTGTGTTACAAACTGCTCCCATCACGAATGTTCAGTCTAACCATCTGAAGCTTGCAGAAGTTCAAATCTCGACTTAGGGGAGCTTTACAAATGGTAGTCTATTATAGGTCATGAAGAGTGATTGAACTCAGGAACGTAAGCACCAAAGCAAAGGTCATCTTTGACACTGGAGTTAAAATAAATAGCCAGCATTAGCGAATTCTTATCCTCTAGTCACTAGAGTGGGACATGACAACCTTACTTAGCGCTATATTTACAACAATGTAACGTTTTGCAATAAAAATGAAGCAAAAAATCAATCCTTAAAAACACCAATAAATGAGATTCTTCGATTGAATATTCTTTTAAATAATTAGATTTAAAAAGTCAAATTCAGCTCTCCGTTACACCAGTGCAAACCTAGAGTAACCGCATTGACTTCACTGAAGTTATTCTGGGTTTATACCTGCTCAAAGGAGATGAGAATTAGGGCTGGCCTGAAAATGGAATTTCTGTCCCATGGAAAATGTCAAGGTTTGGGGAAAAAATTCACCACAATTCAAGATGAAAAGTAAAACCTTTGAAATTCTCCATGGGACAGAAATTTAAAAAGATTCAATTTTGGGAGAACCAGAACGGTATTTTTCAGCTCGCTTTCTGACCACCTGGAAGGCTGTTGTCAATTCATCTTTTCCCTGCATGCAGAAAATGAAATTGACAAGAACCTCCAGGTGGGCTACCAGGCCCCTTCCATTGGCCTCCCCACCTTATCCCCAACCTGGCTACCTCACTGCGGGACAGCTGAGTTGGCAGACTGCCAGGGCACGCCTCCTCCCCAGCCTGACCCTGGCTCCTTGGCCAAAAAAGGCAAACTTGAAGTTTTCCCACAGAAAATTTTGATTTTATGGAAAGGGCATTTTTCATTTAAAAAAAATAATCATTCTGATAGAAATTTCCCCACCTGCTCTAATCAGAAGCCAGCCCAAATGTAGTTTATCTGTATATACCAAGGTAGGTAATGTGCCCTATTTTACAACTGTGGAAAATTAAGCATGAATTATAATAACTTTTTTAAGATGACATAACAATTCAGTGGCACATCTAGGAGTAGAACCCGGGACTCTCTATTAGGTGTCTGCAGAAAGTAGCATTGCACTCTGATTAATGAATGTAAGGAATCCAAATGCGCAGATATGTTGTTCTACATATGGAATCTCTCTGCGTTAGATCAATTTCCACATTTTAACAAGCTATTACAGGAATTATTTTTTCCCCTTCAGTTAATTATGCTCACATATTTAGTCTTGTTCAACTCATGAACAAATTTTCCCTCTTTAATATACGGTTATAAAAAAAGTCACCATTAATTACTTATGATTAAAAGAAGTTGGCGGTCAGTCAGAAGGAAAAAAATCCATCAGATCCTGAATCATTGATATTTACATTACTTTTTAGATGACGCATATGCAATATACATCATCCTCTTTCTTTTAGAAATAATCTACCAGTCACCTTTCCTTAATATCAATTTAACAAGTCATAGCTAATGAAAATGACTGTCTTAGGGCCAGTCCACATATACTGTCTTCCTCTCTACTGGCCTTAACAAAACCTGTCACCAAAATAAGTGCTCAGAGTGCCAACATGATTTGGCTTATAGATATGTGGGGATAAGTTAGTTTTCTTCTAAAGCACCATTCAGTCGATCTTACTTTAAATCATGAATAGTTACTGCTGAAGAATTGTTTAGAGGGGTGGAAACCCAGAAATGGTGTAGCAGGAAATGGGATGGATGAAGATTGTGGAGATGATTGGGCAACAACAAGATCAAGTCTTCGACCATGCTGGGTCAGTCCATCTGTATTAGATAGTTACATGGATATAAAAGTGTGTTAGTACGGTCTCACCATGGGCCAGATAGAAAGCCCATTGAAATCAATGGGAGCCTTTCCATTGACTTCAATGCACTTCAAATCTGGCCTCTCATGCTTGTTATATTTCAGCCTAGCTACACATATGGATTACAGAGTAGCTCCTTTTGCCTCTCATAATCCCACCTAAAGGAAGATATTATTTTAAATAGGTTTATAGGAGGCAATTTCACAAATTAACAGCAGAGAGATGGGCCCAAACTGAAATCCTGAATCCAAACTTTTGGGAGGTTAGAATTGGAGGTGAACTCCTGATCAACAGTAAAAAAAAGTTAGCTCCCAACAGCATAACAACTAAAAAGGAATTGTTAGCGTTTTGCTCTATCATGGTTATCTCACATGAACAATTTACTGGCAAAAGTTGCAGCATATCTATTAGAAATTCTTTCCCATAAAAGAGTTTAAGATTTCCTTAAATTTGAAGGTTAAGTTAATACAAACAACACAATAGTTAATCTGTAATATGCTTTGTTGAATAGCTCCAGAGCATGGACAAGATTATATCTCTTTGGATCTACCTCTAAGGTCATTAACATGATTTATTATGAAGCTACAGGAAATTAGGTCCTGGATATTTCAATATTGGGCAGAAAATTTAATTCCATCATTGGCATAAAGCTACTGTATCTCCCACCAAACTTGTAACCATGGTAACTAGATTAGAAAGTATTCCTTAAATACTTAAATAGTCTTTTCTCCTTATTACTGTCACAAAATATTGAAAACTGGAGGTGAATTATTATTAATTGTAACAATTAGTATTCCAAACTTTCTGATGCCAACTGCTCAACTTTGATTCTTCTGAAACATTTTAAGTAAACATAACTGTTTTAACAAGACTTTTCACCTGGACTCTCTTAGTTTAAATGGAATATATTTTATTGGAATTGTTTATGTGACTATCAATATTTTAAACATGAAGAAAGTTTGAAGAGAGCCCTTCAGAAAACCAGATACGGCTGGAGTGCTGTTTTTGACTTAATGGGTTTGTTGGGACATCAAATATAAGTCCTTTATTGAAAACTAAAATGTCAGTTTAAAATGTATTAGCATGGAAAGCCTTTATTTTATTGGAGGGCTGCTCACTTCATCAAGAGCTGAAGTGAATGGACACAATTTTATTCAAGTCAGTACAGTCAGTTGTCCCCTTATGCCATTAATGAATCTGATCTCAGATTTCAAACTACATCATCTTCAGCAAGTCATTTAGGCCCCAACTAAACTGTCCCAATGGCACTGCTCCTGTGCTAAAAGTTAGGCACGTGATGAAGAACCTTGATGTATCGGTGCTTTATTTATGTGTAAATAAGGTAATAATTCAATCAGTAAGCATTCAGTCCGTGTTCTGGGTACCCTTAAAACAAAATACACCTTCTCATAAGAAATTTTCCTAAAAATTCATATAACAACATTATGGACTCTCAATTTCCCCGTGAGTAAGTAGGATCAATAGCAAATGCCTAGATCCAGCCCAGATAAAATACTCATCTTCCAGAGTATTTCCTCTCCAAATACCTAGCAGCATGTCTAGAAAACTGACCACGTGTGACTATCTTCTTTAGACCCTGAGTTCCTTATTAGTATAACAGTCACACCCCAAATAAAAGGATCATACAACGTACCACTACTGTTAAAGACTGACAAGAGGCAATCACTAAATAAATAGAACCACCAGTCTTAGTTTGTCATAGAATAAATATCCATCATTTTATGGAGCACTGACAAATAACCCATCAGTGTAATTAAAGCAGAATTGTATGTCCCGCTGCTTCGTACTTCATTTCACTTGATGTGGACAAATAAATTGGAAGAGTAACATATGGAGGGAGACCAAAAAATTGAATATAATATCCCTGCACTTGTATCATCAAGAGCAAGAAGAAACACATCAATAACAGTCAACATGTGTAGCCCAGACCATCTGGACACAGAGGCTTGTCTTGCCAAGAGTATTAAAATATTTTAATCTCATTGTATTCCCTTAGGAATGCAGGCTAGTGTGCACAAGCACAGGATCTGCCAAACCACCAGAATCCTGATCG
The DNA here is from genome assembly GCF_013100865.1 of Trachemys scripta elegans. Taxonomy (NCBI): domain Eukaryota; kingdom Metazoa; phylum Chordata; order Testudines; family Emydidae; genus Trachemys; species Trachemys scripta. Next base: position 10,808,300 of record NC_048310.1, read on the forward strand.
TAAATGCACAGTATAGGTATGATCGTTATTTAATTGAGATACCAAGGAAGGGGTTCTCAGTTGAGAAGACAATAATCCTGTTCCTAAGTAGACAGAAGAGGAGCTCAATAATGTTACAGAGCAGGACCTCTACATTTATTGCTTTGTTAGGCTACAAATTGAATTAAGATTTTTTGTTTAAAAAAATGAAAAGTTTCCCTCTCCTCCTATGTAATATAGTTATCTCCTCCCCGTTTTAATGCCCAAAATTTCACTGATGCTTAATGAATATTGTCCTCAAACCCTTGTAGTTCCCTATGTTATGATTTTTTAAAACTGTGAAATAAAATTATTTTCCCCTGACTCTCCTGTTTTGTGCTATTTGTCCTGCTCCCATCCAACGTACAGCAAGGAGTTTGGCTGTTGGCGTCTGTCCTTATTCTCTCCATGCAGCCATGTGCTTCTCTAGGAAGCACAGAATTAGAGTGGGCCAGAAATATAAACTGGCTAGTCAGGGCAGCCAAATAAACTAAACAGATGTGCTGATGGAGCAGTTGGAAGGAACAAGGGAGGGTCAGCGGTAGGAGTTTATAGCAAAACGTTCTTGTCAGTGTGATGAGCACCAAGAGCTAGGCACATCTGAGATTACGACACTGTCCCAGCCATTTTACTGAGCCAAGAAAACACCACATAACTTGTAAACGGTATGAACAGAAAGATGAAAGCAAAACATTGTCATTGTGATCACTGATTGTCACATAGGGAAGGCCTCGGGTGTTTTGTTTTCTGATTTGCCCTTGTGGTTCTGTACTTATGGGAGTATTCTTGGTTCTTGATTCCTTTTATTCATATACAGTATCATCAGCAGGAACGCTACACTCTTCAGTCAGAATGGACAGTCAAGTCAGCTGCAATCCTGGCTGATTAAAAAAGCATTAGGTTGCTAGTGAGAGTTTGAATCAAGTGGTGATCCTGAATTTTGTTGGCACACAGATGTGGGATACGGACAGGGCTACAAGAGAGGAAGGAGCATGACTGAATGAAGAAGCGGAAAAGTCTAAAAAAATAACAGTGGCCTTTTATTTTTCAGACTGTTTTCGATATCCGTTTTATTACATCCTCAGCAGTGTGTTATATGGGATGACAGCATTTTTATGAGGAATGGGCTTTTTTGTGTGACTAGCATATTTTCCTGATGAAGAAAATACAACAATATTCTATAGTAAATGACAACACAGTAACATCAGCATTGTAAACTGCAGATGAGAATATTGTTAATAAGAGCCTGCATACTATTCCTTGATCATCTTCATAATACAACATACGGTGCTTCTATACCCATCTATAGTTAATCAGGTTCCTTTCTTTTCTTAACTGTAGGTAAAGCCACATCAGACATTAAAACAACAGAAGCTAGAAACAACAGCATGGATAGCTCTAAGTGCAACCGCCTCACCAAAAGTATGGACTCTAATCATCTGGCAGGTGATTTGGGCAGCCCACGGCTGCCCCAAGTCACATTTGGATCACAGCCATAGCTGCAGTCACACAACATTATAGTTTGTGACAAGAAGCTTTTCTTTCTTTGTTCCTTGTTTTCATAAACACCATTTGTTAACCATGCTTCTGTTTCAGGCACAAATCCTGCTAGTGACTTTCCAAAGTAGGAAGTGTTCTGAAAATGATTGCATAGAGTTAGAACTAATTCATTTTTTTCTTCTCAGGGCTCTGCACTATAATTCATTATAACATTTTATCGATTGAGTCAGCTGTGTTCATCCTTATAAGGAGCAAATTCAATAACATTCAATATTATGTTTTTATTACACCAGGCTGTACATGCTTGCTTTGAATTTTGTTGTTCTCCTTCCTTCTGAGATTTCTACCAGCAGAGAGACAAATATAACAGGGTAGGGTTACCAAATGTAGTACATATGCAGCACCTATGCATCTATGGATCCTTTCTGTATCCTATAATATATATAAATAATGACCAATTTTGAAGAAAAGATGAAACATCCCAAACCACAAATCAAAAGTAGACAACTGTTGAAATCAGAAAACAAGTATTATTTTCTTTTTTTCTCATGCCTTGAACTTCCGGTTTATGTCTGGCCAAGAAAGGAGTATGTCTAGAAACAAGAAAGGAACAGAAATCTCACAAGAAAACATGTCCTTGTAACATTTCAGGCCCAGTTCTACAGGCCCAAGACATCCAGATAATTCAGAAAGATTTGGCCAAGTCCCCACATCATGGGGTGCTTGGGCAAACAGTTGGCCAAATTCAGTCCAGCATTTCTGGTGGATTTTGAGAGCAGAAAACCTTTTGCAGCCACCATCTTCTGCAACTGAAGTGTCCACAGCCTCCCTCTTACAACATTCTAGGACTAACCAGGGAGGACGAAGGGTCCAGTTAGCTGTGGTTGTGCTGTCTGAGCCTACTGTAACTCTTTGGGGGCTATATTAGATTTTAAAGCTATTCTCCTGTGTTGTGGAAACAAAAGAGAAATAGGTTCACTACTGGTTCTCGTGCAGTAGCAGATGCTACAGTCTCTCTCTCCTGGAACGTCTGAGCCTCAGAAGCAGCAGAAAGAATCAGAAATCTGAGAAAACTGCTTCTTGCGAAATTTGAAGTTCCATTTTCAGAACTCATCAAGCTGCTCACCATAAGCATTTGTAGCTTAATCAGAACACCAGGCTTCCTGAGGTTTGCCCATGACTTTTAACAGGAATGTAAATTCAAGTTCTCCATGATTTTCTGCCAGAAATGCTTCTCCGATGTTGACATTTTTCCAAAGAGCATAGCTAATGCAGATTTTTGAGCAAGGCATCCAAAAAGGAAATAAAATCAAATGTTTTCATTGTCAGCGTTGACTCTTATTGGATTTGGAAAAATATGAAAGGATACACATTTCCTTCCCCACCACCAGTACTTTAAGAATTAGAGCCTTTTTTTAAATTTATCCTTTATTTACAATGTTTTATTAAGTACATTCTTGCAATTCACCTGCTGCTGCTCTGGAATATTTCATTCTCTTTATTTCAAACATTGCTGATATTTTTTTCTGCATCTTCAAAAAAAACGTTCAACATCTATTTTGTTTTCAAATCAGACTGGGGCAAAATGTTCAGACCCGGGTACTTAAATTAGACACTGTCACCCTGCAAGGGATAACTAGGCTAGTGGAAGCCAGGATGAGGCCTTATGCTTTTTGGCAGGCTGGAGATCTGAACCATCACTGCACCAAACCAAGGCACTCTGAAGCTACAGGGCAGGTGGTGACAGATCCCCTTAATGGCCTGGGTGGTCCCCAAAATATCACAGACTCAGTGGTGCTGGAACCCTTTTAATTGTGGGGGTGCTGAAAGCCAGCCCTCTTACCCCATCCATGACCACCCCCCTAGCTGGGGATGGGAGCAGTGACATGTTTCCAAGGGGAGCGAGACCCATACAGGGGTAAAGGGGAAAGGCTGGGGGCAGACACGGGGCCAGGAGTGGAGCCCCAGGCAAGGGGCCTGTGGTCAAGGAGCAGGGCCAGCACCCCAACAGCAGAGCCCCGAGTGTGGGGCCCCGGGCACAGGGCCAGCGGCCGGGAAGTGGACCAGCAGCCGGGACCTGAGTCAGCCAGGCGGCCAGGACCCAAGCCCTCAGCTTGGGAGTGGAGACCTGGGCATGGGGCCAGTGGCCCTGCATAAAACCTGGGTGTACTGCAGCACCCCACTTCCCCTGCACCCGTAGTTCCCACGCCTATGCATAGACTCCAACTGAAAACCTATATTTAAGTGTTTTTAGATAAGTGCCTCAGTATTCAAAGGTGCTGAGCACTTGTGGTTCTTACCACCTTACGTGGCAGGGGCAGATGCTTAGCACTGCTGAAAATCAGGGTAATATTTACGTGCCTTAGTATGGATTCCTGTTCTAAGTTTAGGCATCCACATTAGAACTGTTTAGCCATAACTATAGATAAGTGAATTTTTGCACAGAACTGTGAAGTAATTTATCCCATTAACTTGAAATCACTCATTAGTGTTGATTCAAGACACAGAGCCATACAATCAATATTGTTTCCAGTTATTGTTTCTAAAACATTTTGCTCATTCAAAACACTCTTTAAACTCTCCTTTTCCGTGATGCCTACAAAACACTTGACAACACCGAGGCTGCCGGCGTGCTGATACCACTGCTGATCATGTTAACCGATATTGTCTTATTGTTTCCTTGTACTCTCTTGCCTGTCTGTATCCATCTCTTGTCTTTATGTTCTAGCATAATAAGGTCCTGGTCAATAATCTTCTTTCATATGGAGATAGTGGAGGAGATGAGAACCTTCTTGTGGTTTCCCCTGCTACATGCATAAACACAACGAATGTCGTCAAATTGGCAACTAAATGTCCTGAAAAGGCCTCCCGGTCAACCAAGCGATAGTAATACTATTATCAAGCTGCTGGGGCTGCTGGGATATTATATGGATTGACAGCTTGGCAATAGGACAGAAACATTCTTACCTCTATCTCACTATTTTGAATGGTGGTATTATTTGGCAGTTGTTTGGAGACCTACATAAGGTGAGATGGTGAATTTCAGACTAGTTTCTCATGATATGCAACTCAATACACGACAATCAGCTGGCCTTAATGGTATATTGGTGGAAAGGCCTGGGAATGAATGGAATAGTAAAATAAACCAAATTCTTATTCCCTAGATTTAAACACTCCAGATGAGAAGTTAGACTCTGTGAAGGTCAGTACAACAACCTTTGATCCAGCTTCCTTATGGGGTGCCTGTTCCATTCATGTTGCAGTTTACCTCTCCTCTAGGGTGTCCTGATTTTATAGGGACAGTCCCGATTTTTGGGTCTTTTTCTTATATAGGCTCCTATTACCCCGCACCCCCGTCCCGATTTTTCACACTGGTCACCCTATTCTCCTCTTCCTCTTTACCAAGAAGCCTCTGAGCCCCTACACTTACCCCCTCTAAATTTGAGGGGTACACAGGATCACAGCACCACTGAACTTTGGCTAATACAAAGGCTGTGGGCCAGATGGCTATCCTGGCTCCAAGGCCTATGTATATACTGTAAACTGCCAGACAATTATAACAACTGAGCTTTTAAGGGCTCCTTCTGTTCCTAATACAGAGCACAGGCTTCCCTGTAAATGGGGGTCAGAAAAACTGGCAAAAATTTTGAATCGCCCTGGGAAATAACATGGGCTTCAATTACAAGAATAGTTTGCAACTTAAACTCATTTTGGAACCTTGACCTAGACCATGGTCCACACGTGTTCCCTCCTTCCACTAGCTGTTCTCAAACACTCGGACATATTTTGCGGTAACGTGAGTCAGCAAAATAGGATTTGTTTTCCAACCAAGAGATTCTGCCAAGTATGTTTAATGAATTAACATATGCTAGAAATTAGAATATAGTTAATTCAGGATTAAGACCCCCAATCTATTTTATGCAGTCATCATAAAAGGATGTTCTAGGGATTAGCATATTGAGGCGAGATGTGACGCAGCAGTAGTTCATTTGCTCATCCAGCTATTTATCTGGTAATGTTTATGTTTTACAATGATAAGTCTTGGTTACTATTTCTGCTCTAGAATAATTTGTCACTTATAATAACCTTTTGTGGCGATTCAAGGGGAAACATCACTGGCTTTTTCAGTGCTGGAATGGAGTTGCCAGTTAAAATTACATCATAACAATAGCAGAGATGGTTCTAACTCAAGCGCCTCCAAAAGAAGACGGGAGTCAGGATTGGAGCATGGATTCAGATCTGAATTTCAAGACTGGGCTCTATTTCTGTAAGTGCTGAATCAAATTCTCAGAGGATTGAAATCCAGATCAGCATCTGAATTTTGTGACTTGGGAACCATCTGTTGTTAGTGAAGACTGCAGTTTATGGAAAGGAATAAAGGGATCTCTTTAAAATATATTATTATTATTATTAGATAAAAAGGGTTTTGTGATGGATGCATGTACAGCCTATGCGAGACATCTCAAATGGCTTGCCCTTCATATTTAATATGAAAGTGAATTAATACATTTAAACAAAAACAAAAACAAACCTCTACCTACAAGATCTGTATATAAAATAACTTTCTTGTTTGTCTCAGTCACTCACATCTGAGAACTCTACAGTTGGTATCTTCTATTTGAAACAGCAATATGTTAAAGCACACTAGGGATCTTTTAGTGCACACCAGCAGGGTCTACATGGACCAATTTGCACACTTTAAAAATCTCACATCCTTACTACACATTGCTGCACCATGTAGATATCAAGATATCAAATATTTATCATGCCCATGTTCAAAAACCGCTTACCAAGTTACTGGTTATCTAAATTCTTAATTCAGTATTTTAAACAAACAAGAAACAGCTTAGTCATGGTGGATTTTTCACAATTAAACAAGACTTGTACTTAAAAAAAAAAGAAATTCAAGTCTGCCCCAAAAAGAGAGGAATACTTCTGGTGAGATCTGTTTTGTATCAGTGTGAGGGGTAAGGGCAGGGAGGAGGATAAAATGCTGGAGGCCTCAGGGTTCTGCCACACCCATCCCAGAAAAGGAGCAGTGGAGAGGTCCTCCAAGCAACCTAGACTGGTTGTGAGGAAGCACCCAGAGGGGCCACTGGAACAGCCAATCAGGGGGCCAGGAGGCCCATATAAAAGGAGCTGCAGAATAGAGCAGCAGTTAGGTGCTGCTTGGAGCTGGAGAAAAAATGGCCTGGTTGGAAGAGCAGCAGGTCCAAAGACAGTCCGCTGGCAGGGACCGAGGGAGTGAGAGACTTCTGGCTGCCAGCTAGGACTGAGCCAAAGACAGTTTGCTAGTAGGGACTGGGGGAGCATTGAGGGAGCTCCTGGCTGGCTGCAGAGACTGAGCAAGTACTGAGCCTGGGGAGGGCCACAGGAAGATAGTATCTCCATGGAGGAAGCCTGGAAAAAACTGCCCGAGAACCACCAAAAGGGGTCACCAGAACTGAAAGAACACAGACACACCAGACCAGAAGGGGGCGCTTGCGAGAGGTTGGTGCTGACCCCGTTACCGGCCCATATTTCAGAAATGCCCATGTGGAAAATATGCCCAGGCAATTACAACAAATGATGCCTAAATGACTCATTTGTATGTTTAATTATTGTGGCTGCATGAGCAATATTGCCAACTGGATATGCAAGTTATATGTGCGCAGTTCAGAAAAATCTATGCATAAGAACTGCAGGGGTGTGAGTGTGTGTACGTGTGTCTACAGAGATAAACAAAATAGGGTCTTGTTTTTGACAGATCTATACAAAAAAAGCCACCAGCCACACATGGTCTTTGGGTACTATTGATTGATTAAAGGAGTCCAAAAGCCTTGTGTGCATGTCAGTTTTTGGTTGCTATAGCCTCAGTTAAAAACAAAACCAGACACCAGATATCCCATCCTCTACTCCTGAGGGAATGTACTGTTCTCAAATGGAACTTTATGACTTGTCATGTGGACATCAATACTGGACAAGCACATTTGTTAGGTGACTATTACTGTGAAGTTCGTGCCAAGGTTAAAAACATATCGCTCTGATAAACCCATTTTACCAGAACTGATCGTGTTCAAGTAAAAATCCTATACACATCAAAATAATGCTCCTCTGTCCCAAGAGGAAAGAGAGAAAACACCTCTTTCTGTCTGGCTTCCATGCTCTTTAATTTTGCCCAGCATATATCTACCACTGTGATAGATGCTATATAAAAACCTAAGAGAAATGGATGAATTATTTAATTTCACAATTTGATGCTAAATTTTGTCAAGACTTACCCGGCCCACAGCTCTGGGGAATGGTGGTCTCTGATTTTCTGGAATTAATATTGGTGTTGCCACAATGGCCCTTTTTTGTCTTAGAATTCCAAGACTGCCATCTTCAATCTTAAAGATTTCCTAAAAAAGAGAAATGAGGGAAGTAATTATCCAAGACCTCCAGGACAGCATGAATTTATTATCCCCATTGCATAGATCTTAATTTCTGAATAAAAAATTCCACGTGCCAGGACCTTGCTAATACATTCTCTCAACCCTCATTAGCAGGAAGAGTATTTGTTAGTTCAAGACTCGAACCAGTTTTGTGATTAATGAAGATTATCTTTAAACTATTCAGTCTGATCTTCAGGATCATTCCATTTATGATGATGCCAATAATGATTTATGCATGCACTGTTCATCTTGCATTCCTGTAGCCTAACTCAGCCTAAGTAGAAAAACCGGCCTAGCTTGAAAGCACCCACAATGGCTCTATAAATCTTCACCTCTGACTGCGCTACCTTCCCAGCTGATGAACCTGTTAAATCTTAAAAACTAAATGAGGTCTGGCCAGCTAAGTGCTTGGGTAGGAGACCTGCAGGTAAACAAACATACTGGTGGAGTTGGTGTTGGTTAATTCTACTAGTGTCACACATCCATCCGAATCAGGTAGAATCAATCCTCAAAACCTAGTGCTAAGCAATTTCCATGTATTTCAGATGTTGGTTGGGGGATCAGTTGTGAAAGTGAAGTAGGTTTTGATAATTTATGGTCATTAAAGATCCCATGATAGTTTTGTGTGATCATAGTAGCTATATCCCTGAGGGAATCTAGGTAAATTTCAGCAGGGGTAATTACATTCTACATTTGCCCTCCCTTCTGGACCCAAACTGCGGTGTACAGGTGTTGTTATAATAACAATTGCATTATACTCCAGAGGTGGATGCATTTCAATAGTGGTTGATGCAACCACTTTGTAATTCTGCAAATGAGCTTTCTAAAAGGCACGATTTGTAGGTGTCAACAAACAACGGGCTATTCTTGCTGCTATCTTGCTAAGTACCTCCATCTAATATACAGTCTGCAGTAACTGAAAACTGTTGCCTCAATTGGTTTTAGTATCAGTTTTCAAATTTGACAATGAACAGAAAGCAGGGGAAACTCAGGCCTGCAACACTCAACTCTAATCCTGCTGAAGTCAAAGAGGAGGAAGAATGATCAAGAGAATCCGTTTTCAGCCTTCATTACTTTGAGGCCAAACCTAATAATATCATTTTCCCATCCATCCCTTGTGCCTTGCCACCTCTCTCTAGTCTTTCAATCTGCAAGACACTTGGGTCCGTGTTTTTGTTTCGTCTTTCAATTTCTCTCCCAAAAGAATTTTGCCTAATAAAAATTCATGAGAAAGTTGAAGACAAAAACATTGGAAGTGTCAAAATAAAAAAAAAGCTGAATTCTACCCAAAGGCAAATGTACAATACAGTAAGCTTTCAAAGTCACTTCTGCTGTAAATACAGGCAGGAGTTTAGGCTGCCATGTATCTGTGTGACGTGGTTGAGGAGCGTGACAAGGAATGAACATTGATATGTCTAAAATGAAAAGGTTCCTTTACTCAGCTTAGCACAAATAGAACTACAGTGATGACAACTTTGATCCATGCTGACTCCTAGTCTCACAAACCCCTCTGAGCTCATGAAGGGCTACATTATATTGAAGAAGAATCTCCCAAAATGCCTTTGCAAATGAAGAAGGCAACAGAAATTGATCCCTGCCTGTAGTATGGATCCCTGTGCGCTTGTTCAGTGGGAGGCATTTCCAGATGCACACCACTCAAAGGCATGATCAGCATTCAGCAACAGACAGGCAATATCTAGTGCCAGATTTCCATATGTACTGCTGTATCATGGTCTATTTTTGTTGCCAATACAAATCAGGACTAGCTCTACCTGGAACTCATTTCCATTAGTTCTGGAAGACTTGAGTCAGGAACAATTAAGCACCCTAGCGGGCCGGGCCAGTTTATTTACCTGCTGACGCAGCAGGTTCGGCCGATCGCGGCCCCTACTGATCGCGGTTCACCATCCCGGGCCAATGGGGGCGGTGGGAAGCTGCAGCCAGCACATCCCTTGGCCCGCGCGGCTTCCCAACGCCCCCATTGGACCAGAACGGCGAACCGCAGCCAGTGGGGGCCGCGATCGGCCGAACCTGCCGCATCAGCAGGTAAATAAACTGGCCTGGCCCGCTAAGGTGCTTATCCTGGCGAGCCACGTGCTGAACGTTGCCGACCCCTGATATATATGTATATATATATACACACACACACACACACACCCCTCTATCCCAATATAACGCGACCCAATATAACACAAATTCAGATATAACGCGGTAAAGCAGTGCTCCAGGGGGGTGGGGGGGCGGGACTGCACACTCCGGCGGATCAAAGCAAGTTCGATATAACGCAGTTTCACCTATAACGTGGTAAGATTCTTTGGCTCCCGAGGACAGCGTTATATTGGGGTAGAGGTGTGTGTGTGTGTGTGTACATATATATAGCCCTGTTACCACAATGACTTCCTTTTTTAAGTAAAAGAGGAAATTATGGTGTGTCAGATAACACTGTGCAGTAGCAGTTGGCAAATACTGATTTGTTAATGGTGATCAAACATATAAACACGGAAGCTCAGAATTTGGGAATTCCGTGTTTACTCACAGCCTGATCAAATGAAGTCACAGAAAAGATTTGCATTGACTTCAATGCATACTCAATCAGGCCTGTAGTTTGTATATGTAATCACAGTAGCTAGGTTCACCCTTTTCATTTCCTGGAGCACAGTGCAAAGATTATGAAATCATTTCAAATGGCAAAAGTTACACCTTTTAATAACATTGTAAGCTACTGTCTCAATATCACTAATATTATTACTGTATTACATTATTAGCATCTCTTAGTAGGCTGTGCCCAAAATAAAAATGCTGTCTCAGCAATAGGATTTTGTTGTAGAAACTAGAAGCAAAACCCTGCCACTGATAACTGGCGAGTAGTTACCAATTAAACAGTAGGACTCAAGCTTTCTTCATGCTGTTTGTGCAGAGTGCATTGCTAGGATTGGGCCAGGCAGCTCCAGTGATCCAATTCAACTTAATGAAGACAATGGAAAGCAGGGCCGGCTCCAGCTTTTTTGCCACCCCTAGCGGCGGAAAAAAAAAAAAAAAAGGAAAACCCGATTGAGGCCCACCAAAGACGAAGAGACTGAGTGAAGGACCCGCCGCTGAATTGCCGCCGAATTCTAAAGTGGAGCACTGGAGCAGCCGCCAAAGTGCCGCCGAATACCCAGACGTGCCACCCCAATACTGGACAGAGTGCCACTCCTTTCTATTGGCCGCCCCAGGCACCTGCTTCTTTTGCTGGTGCCTGGAGCCGGCCCTGATGGAAAGACTCCCACAATGTTAGTGCAAAGGAGTTAATCACAGGTAGCTGTTGAAAGGGTTCAACCTCAGATCTGCCATCCTATTTAAAAGGTGGCAATCTTAACTCCATTTACACTTAGCATGGAAATTGTGTTACAAAGTTTTTCCTTTATTATGTTTCCCCTTTTCAATAAACAAGGGAGTAGGAGGTGGAATTAGCATTATTTATTTTCAACTTTTTGAAATAAATATTTTGCCTAGTCACTTACAAGGATACAACTACTGTCTCCCTAGACAATGGAGAATCGGGCCGGCATCCAACTCTCACTTGACTATCTGACTCACCACAAGCTTTGCACCAGTCCTTTCACTTTTACTGAGTGCCATTTTTAGATACAATACCAGTAATTTAATTTAATTTCCTAGTCACATTAAGCAAGCATCAAGCATGGAGTAGGTTCATTTTTCTAACATTTAGGCATGTGATAAAAAAAAAAGAAAAGAAAAGAAAAAAGACTAATCCAAATAACTGCAATGACCTCAAGTTGACAGAGGTCAAGTCTACCTAATGTAGGATGTTACACAGGTTCAGACTTTTAGTCCCCTTGAGAATTCTCAACTCAGCTTTTTTTCCCCCCAACCTGTGGTAAGGGTCCCTTTGAGGACTTAATACCGCTTGAAAATTTGAATAAATAGCCTAGCACTTTCCAGTAACAGGCACCATTACTCTTGGCAGAGAAAACTTCATTAGAACTTGTCAGGGGAATAAGTTAGATGGCTGAACACTCATCAATTTGTCACAATCAGGGTTGGAAATACCACTGGAGTGGCAATCTGTAACCCATTACTGGTGACCAGGAAAGCAGTTGCGTTTCTTGTCATTTAGTTGTTTTTTATAAATTAGGTTTGATGGTGTAAAGCTGGGTCAATAGCAGGTTCCATTACAAAAAAAAAAATAAACAAAGTTAATTTTCTTTTTACGGCAAGCAACCTGCCCCCCTCCCGAAAATTACAATTTAATATGGCATTCTGTTGTGTAACATGGCTGTGTGATGTAAAAGAGCAGCTGGAGGTGGCTGCATATTAGTGTTGGGAGATATAGTCTCTCTTTATCCCTTATCTACTGTATTTCAACGAGGGTGTTTGATTTATTTAATGTGTCCTAAGTGCTGCTAGTACAGATTATTATAATCATCATCACCTCCTGATGGTTACCATCAACAGTATTGATAGTAAATTTTCAAAATGTTTGCCAAAGCATCAAAACACTGGCATTTATTATTAATACTCTGGAAAGACCCAACAGTGTTCATGAGCTCTTCAGAAGTGAGTTAAAGAACAGCTGTTTAAATAAATCATTAGATCAATTAATAAAATTAAGAATTTGAGAGGCCAGTGATACAAAGACACCTGCTCATAAATAGTCTCTCTCTTCATTCCCTGTAAATCCCACCATACAAATTGTATTGCATATTTTAAAAGCATAAATCTAACTAGAATTCAGTATATTAGGGAGAATCATCTATCTTTGAATATACAGGCTTCAAGGTTTCTGAAGTATGCACAATGGGGCAGCATCTGGAAATTGTTAGGGGAAAAGTGGATTTTATTGCCTGAGTGATTTTACTATTATAAGTGTTACAAACATAGACAGATCTTCAGCTTGTGCAAGTTGATCGATTCATTGACTTCTCACCAATGCATGACATCTCTGACTGCAGATTTACTAATTGTTTATTTAATGAGCAGCTATCCTTATTTTTTTATGGGGTATTGGATTTTTTAGCCTTCTTGAAGGGTAACAAATATGTTTTCTTTTACATTATTACAGTTCCATATTTTAGTACCCTTGTAAATAATAATTATTTTATAAATGCATTAAAAATAGCAAAAAGTACAGCTTCATATTTTAATTGTATATATGAATACCCAAGACTATTCCAGAGAAAACCATTTCATTTCTGCATTGTAGAATTATTTGCTCTATTATTATCTTGGACTTATCCATTGTGAGGTATGATGTAAAAAAATCCTCTGTCTACATTCAAGTATAACTTTAATTTATCTGAAGGCTCACCTTATTCTATGTCAGCAAAAAGTATTTTTAAGTCAAAGCTGATAATGACTGAATGCCATTAACTTTCTCTTTCCGCACTCATTAACCACGGGAGTTACTTATTCTGGGACTAATCCAGAAATGACAAAGAAATGTTACTTTAAATGAACATTCTAGTTTTTTCCCCATCATTATTTACTGTAGTGGGTGTATTTTCATTTGAACCATATTGAATCACCCCCTAGCAAGAATGCTCACATTGGCTGCACATTGCTCATTAAATATAATGAGGTACCCCTTCATAGATAAACAACTGATTAGGCTCTGGCTGACTGCACATGTCAGATAACATTGCAAAATATGGGCTTTGGGAAAACTACTGTTTTGACCTTATGTCTCAAGTTTCACCTGGACACATTACTAACTCACATTACTCATCACTATGAAAAAAAAAATCTCCACTGGTGTGAAGCAGACAAAAACAAGTTGCTTTTATAGCAGAAGGCCAGAGCTCACCTCAATATAGTGTATTGATCTGATATCCTGGATAATTCAGTGCCACTAAGGATGCCCCAAAACCTTGAGATCCTCAGTGAGTTCAACTATATTGTAAATAAACAGAGTCATTTTCTTTATACTCACTGCCCTAATGCAATTTGCGCAATAAAGTATAACAATGCACAGATCATGAAGGTACTCGGCCTAATATAATGGAGATTTTTCTCCAGCACAGTTTCTCTTTACCATGGTATCAAAAGATTGTGGGGGTTTCTCAAACTGAAGTGTCTGGATCTGTAAGTAGCCCTAGAAAACGTGCACATAGTGATTTCTTTGCCCACTTTCTTGTCATCAGTTTGACTAAACTTTTTGCCTGCAACCCCAAAATTACCAATAAAGGATTATTTCTTCTCCATTGAACTCCCTCCATGATGATGAAAAGGTGACACTGAATGCATTTTAGGAGAACTCTCCTCTTGTGCCATCTTCTAAATCAATGTTTCTCAACCTTTTTGATACCAGGAACTGGCTTGTAGCCTTTCTAAACAGTATCAGGGACATCTCAGGTACCAGTTGTTGAGAAACACTGTTTTAAATTACTCAGTTATCTTTTTTTTGTCTTTATATTTTCAGTTACCTATTTCAACAGAGCTGAACAGAAAATGTAAATGTGTCTTTTAGAACCATCTGCTTTTCTAAGTTTCTGCAACTATTTTTCAGACCTGTGTGTAGATTTCCCTAGGTTTGCCCAAGTCACTTCTGGTATGAAGGCAGTGTCATAGTTTGGGAGATTTATTAAATCCGATCTTTAATAGTTGTATTGATGAGTAAGATTTTAAAATTATGTCATGTCTGAAATCTGAAAGTGCTGATATAAGTGAGTAAATATATTCTACTCCCAGGTGCCTATAATCTCAAAGGAAAATGCCAGAGGCTAAATCGGAGACACTAGGAAGTGTAGGGAGGAGAGGGCTCATTGACTTCCTATTTCTTTTTTCAGAGTAGAAGCCGTGTTAGTCTGTATCCTCAAAAAGAACAGGAGTACTTGTGGCACCTTAGAGACTAATCTGCCATCTACAGCCTCAGAAACAACCCTGACATCATAATCAAAAAGGCTGACAAAGGAGGTGCTGTCGTCATCATGAATAAATTGGAATATGACCAAGAGGCTGCTAGACAGCTCTCTAACACCACATTCTACAGGCTGTTACCCTCTGATCCCACTGAGGATTACCTAAAGAAACTACACCATCTGCTAAAAAAACTCCCTGACAAAGCACAGGAACAAATCTGTACGGACACATGCCTAGAACCCCGACCAGGGGTATTCTATTTGCTACCCAAGATAAATTTGTTAGTCTCTAAGGTGCCACAAGTACTCCTGTTCTTATTTCTTTTTTGTGCATTTTGAAATAATGATGGTGGTTTTGAGCCAGCAGTTTGTGTTTTAGTTTTTGTAATATTCGTAAGAGGCACTGATTTCAATGGAGTAGCTAGAAGGGCTGTCCCCCCCCCCCCAATACCCAGCCCCCTTTCAGTCTGTTTGATATTTGAGATGAGCTGCCTTTGGTGAAGTTTGGGAGAGTCACAGAAATATGTAAGGAAAACATCCCACCTTCGAAGGAGATCTGAAACATTCTGGGAAAATTGTCCAAACCACTCTTGGGAAATGTATACAAAAACACCATTTTCTGTTAATAATTCTTTACAAAAATCTACCCCTCTGTTAAAAGAATAAAAGGTCCTGGCATAATAGAGGAGTTCTAAAATGTATACTGTGTAAATATTTCCCATTAATTTCTAAGGTTCCTTGGTGCATCTTAAGGTGCCTAAATACTTTTAACGATCTGACTCTAAGTGATTTGCCCAGGGTCGCACAGGAAGCAATGTGCCAGAGTAAGAAATTTCAACCTGCATACCCCATCCGCTGAGCCATCCTTCTTCCCTAAATACATTCTAAGGACTAAATCCTGCAGCTTCTGCTTAGCCCCATTGTAAATACCTCCATTTTCACTTTGGAAAGAGAGGGTGTTGCACAGAGAACTCCTCAGGTTCTTGTACACCAGAGAGCAACTCTTTCCATGGGAGAATGGGGTGTGTGGGGGGTCAGGGCAGTAGCATACAGGTAGGCCAATGGGTTCACAAACTGCATGGGAGCTATAATATTGGCCATGAACAAGTTGTTCCGGGGTTCCGTCCCTGGGGAATAGGGACAATTCCTGATACAGAACACTCTTTTCTATCGGAAAGACCATCTGACCTGGCATTCTGTTCTATTTCCCTTTTTCATAGCATATGTGGTCCTGCATGGCTTGTAAAGCAGCTCTCCCTTTCCTGCAGGGCAGCTAGCATAGTTTTTTATCCCTGATCCTTAACACATTGGATAGGTATGTGCTATACTGCTCATCCACCACGGAACTCATTCCATTATGACTAGGACACATAAAAACAATTACACGCTACCCTAAAGCAATAATATTGTATGTACAAATCATGTATATAGCTTAATGGATCTAGTGTGTGCAGCCCCAATCACATGTCTCTGTGCACACAGGTCCCCAGCAGTGCAAGTCCCCTCTTTTCCCTCCATCCTCCAAAAGGCTCAACATCCCTCTTTCCCCAAACATGTCTGCCTCCCCCTCCCAACAAATGTTCAGTTTTTCCTCTCACTCCCCACAAGCCTCTCAACCTTCCCTTCCCTTTCCCTCCAACTCCCAAGCTCTTCACAAACAGCCTTAGGTCTCCCTACTGTCCCCTAAAATACCCCCATCCTCCTTGCAATCCCTCCCCAAACTCCCCACCTCTCTTTACCCTCTCCCCATAAACACTGCCTCTACTCCTTCAACTGAATCTCCCCCTTCTCCCCACTTCTTCTTCATGTGAAAGCACCATGATCCCCCCACCCTTAACCTCAGTCTTTTCTCCCTCTGCTAATATCCTTCTGCAACAGATAATACAATAAGGTATTGCAGGGAATTGCCAAAAGTGTAAGTATTATTGTGGGCTGGGACTGTGCGTAACCTCTCTATGGAGGAGATGTGATAGATGTGAGACCTGGGAGTTCAAAAGACTACCTTGAAAAGGTGCCAGACAAGTAGACTTTTGGGACATGTGTTAAATGGATTTCCTGGGGAATTCCTGGGGAGAGGTTAATGCAAATTCCTCGACTCTGGTTATACAAAATCCCAGCCTTTTGAAGCTATGGAGACAGTCATTGTCTGCTGATTACTTGGTACAGAAGGCCAAGATCAAAAGCCCAAAATAGTGACTGGACTGCCCATCTTTCATTCTGGATCTGGAACTAAAATGGATGAACTTGCAAGCACTGGAAAAACCCAGTTTGTGGGTTTTGAAGGACTAAAACCTAGTTTGGAGTTGGAGGAGACCGCTGTTCAGATTTTAGCATGCATACAGATTCTTTGGTAGTTTTCATATGATTTCACTGGAATGCTTTTACTTTAAGAATAAACAGCCTTGCTGACAAGGAGTCATGTGGTAACTTGTCATTGCGGCAATACACTGGTCATAGCCTTTTCAGAGAGAGAAAGTGAAGTGCAAGTGCTGGCCATTAAGCAGACGGGCTTGCTGGGGTTATTGCACTGCAAGGCAGGGAGCTGTGCAACCTTAAAACCCACAGTCAGGAGGGAGTGAGATGCAGATCGCCACCTAAAAGAGGTGATGGCTAAGAGCTGGAGCCAAAAGAGGGTGCCCTTGGTGGACCAAAGACCAGGAATACAAATTCAGTTGCCTAGAACCTGAGACACCCCCTTCATTTTGCTCCTGCAAGGTCAGTATCACTCAATATTGTTCAGCAGCCAAGGTCACTCTAAACTGATGTCCTTTGCCCCCCAAGATACCTACTTTTCTCTGTCAATCACCTTGGCACACGCTTCCTTTGCCCATCAACATACTTTTTTACTTTGCCTCTCCCCAGCTTCCCGATCTTCACCCTTCTTCTCTGTCTCCCCTTTTCACCTCCACTCCCCCAGTGCCAGTATTGGCAACCCCAAAAGTTCAACAATCCTGGTGGATTCTGACTTCATGAGCCAAGACTGAGGGAGGAACTCTTCCGGAGCAGCCCTTCTGTAAGCCAGATAGAGAAATACTAATGGGAACTCTTCTTTGGCTTTTGGCAGATAAATAGGAGCTGTTTCCTCACATCCTTCCACCTCTAACCCCTGGTTTTCCAATTTGTATATGAGATCCACTAGGAACTGGACTGAGCTCCTGACACTGCTGACATAAGCCACAGAATAGCCTTTATACAGATAACGAACTACAGATCAGAGATTCAGGGCTTCATTCTGTTGTCCTGTACCTTGGGCAGTCATTCATGCTAGTGCAACAGTGTGTGTATAATGCCACCCAATCAGAATAGCAGCATTTTAAGTCCACTTTACACAGTGCAAGTAGCTACCTAAGCAAGGCAGCAGAGGAACAGGTTCCTTGTACCCTATTTCCAAGCTTTGAAGTATCCAATCTCCCAATTCTATCATTTTGAATTTTGAATGCGCATGGCCTGTTTTAAAATACAATGCTAATTCATATGCTCTTTCAACCAAAAACAGTTTTGGGCACACAGATCTGATTTCCAATCTCTCTTCTCCCATGTAATGGCTAACCAGGTACTCTTGTGCAAAATTCACCAGTTATCCTACACCAACAAAATGCATTGTGCAAAGTGGAGAGGGAAGGCGGCTCTTTCTCGGTGCTGTAACAACGTGCTGCATTAGACTCCAGGATAGATTGCACGGATTTGCTGTGGACTGCACAGCATGACACAGAGACAGGAGGCTTTCCAGTACTCTTTACTACGTATGAATGATGTTCTAAAGAGTTTAAGTTCCCCCTGCTATTACAGTTCTGTGCTTTTCCTAAGCAGAGGCTGCCAGTACTAACAAGTGAAGTGGTGGTCTGTGATGAAGACAAAATGCCCAGTTAAAACAAGGCTGAGGCCAAATTCCTCCTTTTCCAAGCCAGATTTGAACCGGGGCCTAAAGAGCTGAAATGCTAGTGTATAAATCTGCTTCACAACTTGGTCCTTATTTCTTCTACTCAGTCCAAAATTAATTAACTGGCATTATCAGCTTGATCCTAAGAGCTTAATTCAGTTGTGAGATACAAACAAGGATGAGTGTTGACAAGTGCCCTGGGTACAGATTCCTCCTACACAGTCACAATGATACTAGAGCCAGACTGCATCTGTCAAATGTAAAAATACTGGACCTGATTCTCCATTGCATTACATCCGTTTTATACCAGTGACTCAGCTTACAAAGGTAAAGGACTCACATCGATATAGTCATAGAATATCAGGGTTGGAAGAGACCTCAGGAGGTCATCTAGTCCAACCCCCTGCTCAAAGCAGGGCCAACCCAAATAAATCATCCCAGACAGGACTTTGTCAAGCCATGCCTTAAAAACCTCTAAGGATGGAGATTCCACCACCACCCTAGGTAACCCATTCCAGTGCTTCACCACCTTTCTAGTGAAATAGTTTTTCCTAATATCCAACCTAGACCTCCCCCACTGCAACTTGAGACCATTGCTCCTTGTTCTGTCATCTGCCACCAGTGAAAACAGCCGAGCTCCATCCCCTTTGGAACTCCCCTTCAGGTAGTTGAAGGCTGCTATCAAATCCTCCCTCACTCTTCTCTTCTGCAGACTAACGAAGCCCAGTTCCATCAGCCTCTCCTCACTGGAGTTCTGGGGAACATGACTTATTTTTGTTGCCCTCCGCTGGACTCTCTCCAAATTCTCCACATCCTTTCTGTTGTGGGGGGGCCCAAAACTGGACGCAATACTCCAGATATGGCCTCACCAGTGCTGAATAGAGGGGAATAATCACCTCCCTCAATCTGTTGGCAATGCTCCTACTAAAGCAACCCAGTATGCCATTAGCCTTCTTGGCAACAAGGGCACACCAACAGTAATGGTAATGTAGATGGTGGAGAATTAGGACTACTCTGTTTATAATCCATTTAGTAGACTACAGATGGAAAGTTCTCAGAGAGAATATCAAAAAGAACCATATAACTTTTCTGAATGCAAAATTATGTGGATCCTACTTTAGGTAAGAGATGGTGAATATTCATATGTACAAAGCCAACTCTCAGATTACTGCCATTGTTATACCTAACAGCATTTGATTCTATCGAAGATGAGCATTAATTTATATTCATTTTTACCTCAAAATCTAACTTTTTTCCTGTGTGTATGATAGAAGCTAGTGTTGTTTGGAGCTAGTTCCACCTATTTTGGGTCAAATCTCACCCCTTTTGGAAGGATCTTCCCATACAGACAAGGAAGATGCAGATGAGAATAACCAGCCTTTTCTCTTAGTGTCTCTGTGCCTTGGTTTCCCATCTGTAAAATGGGGGTTGTGGTATCACAGGAGGGTTGGAAGGATAAATAGGCTAATGATTATAAGGTGCTCACATGCTCTGGTTCTGGGGGGCCAAATACTGGTGGTGGTACCCCATGAATAGATACATGCTCAGCAATTTTGAAAATAAGGCTATTTTATTTAGGGGCCCAAGTTAGGATTTAGGAATTCACCCCTTACTGAGCATGTGTCTTCACTGAGCTGTTCAAACATCTCCTAGATAATTTTTTTCTTAAAATGTAATAAGCAATTCAGGATCTATCAGTGTATATGAATAGTTTAAATTGTTCCTTTCAATGTGCATTATCTTTACTTTGTACTTGTCTATGGCAAATTTCATTTGCTATCATGTTGCCCAATTACCTAGTTTTGTAGGTCCTTCTGGATTAACTCTCAGTCTTCCCTGGCCTTGATCCACCTAAATAATTGGGTGTCAAAGGATTCTGACACCTTGAAATGTGTGAAAAGGATTATCCTTCATCTGTGTGGTGTACAGTATTTCACAAAGAGAATCTGTATGAGGGCATCATGCAATGCTAGCAGGATATGCAATTCTTTTTAAAGAAAAGTGTGTGTGAATATGTTATATGGTATGTAGCTCTTGTATGAAATAAATTATATACTCAAACTGTTGCCACAGTTATTATTAAAGATATTATTAAACCTGATGTCATTTTAAATCCTCAGACTTGGAAACACCACTAGATTTTAGAGGTCCTCTTCCCTAAATTTAGTTAACTAACCCTACCCAGCATCCCCTGGAGGCAAAGCAAATTTCAAGACAACCTGAGTAAGCATACAGATTTTACAGCACTTTAGGGTATGTCTACACTGGTGGTGTATGGGGTTGTCAGGGAAGGGTAGTACCACTTGACACCCAGCTCTCACCTGTGGCTCCAAGCAGCTGTCAGAATGCGACAGCGGCCACTCCCCAGAGACCGTCTCGACTGGCGGGCTAAACCAGGTGAGGGTAGCCTCAGTGAGTTAGGGCCTGTCTACCCATTGCATGCGAAGGCTGGATCCGGCTGACTGAGACAACCTGGTTCAATGGTCAGGAAGGCAGTGACAGCAGGTGTTGTGGAACGCTTAAGAGCACGACAAGACACGTAGGCATCCTAGTCATCCACTGCACCCTGCCCTATCTCCAGCCGTCTCGACCTCTGTCCTGCCACTGGATACAGATAGGAACTGGGAAGAGAGAGTGAGGCTGACGTTGCACAACTCTCCCTCACTTTAATCCAATTTACATCATATCATATCATATCACATCATATCAAGTCCTGTAGCATTGGGCGAGCGATGGAGCAGCAGGTGTGATACACTGGGAGCTGTAGCCGAGGACCTGCACATAGGCGGCTCAGGCATAATGGTCGTTCCTCAGTGACCGAAGCAGCAGTGGAGCTCGGCATCTTCTTGAGCGACTGAGCAGCCCTATTCAGGATTTTTAAAAGAGGTCTTCATCGATAACCATGGACGAACATCATCATCACACTGCAATTAAAAGCTCGTGGCTGGCCCGTGCGAGCTGACTCAGGCTCGTGGGACTTGGGCTAAGGGGCTGGTAAACTGTGGTGTAGACGTTCAGGCTTGGGCTGGAGCCTGGGCTTTAGGATCCTGCAAGGTGGGAGGGTCTCAGAGCTCAGACTACAGCCCCCAAGTCTACACTGCTGTAATGAGGGTATGAATTATTATGAATTAGCTGTGGGATTCACATGCTTGTAAGAATGGCATATTAACAATACGCTTACATTTTTCTCTTAATCTGAATTGTGTCATATTTAACACAGTTGTAAAGAGGAACACTGATATTGATTTGCACATCATCTTTTGCATCTCACTATGCTTCTCAGAAAGGAAGGGGTGTTGACAAGTTAATGAACTCCAGCTACAAAGACATGGATAAGCTGAGGGATAGGTTTAGCACCTGTCTTGTTCTAATCATTTGAAGTCTTCCTTAGGTGAACTTTTCTTGATCACTACACAAAAACTGAAACAGTCTGTTCTTATAGTAACCATGAGTGCCAACACTATCAGAAGAAGTTACATAATGTGTTGCTGCTTGTAGACCTCCTATTAGGCTAAATGAATCAGTCCTTGCACTCCTAAACCTTTACTTTTTTAACATATGGGATGTAATAATCTATGCCAAAAAGTCACCGGGGCCTACGGCTTCCAAAAATGTACTTTTCTAAGTAACTGTGTTGCTCTGTTTTCAAATGAAATTTCTTGTGCAAATAACTGTTAATGTCCAATAGCAGAGAACATGGTCAAGATAGCTGAACTACCTATTCATCAAATCCCTCACTTAAACCCTTGTTTGGGATCCTGCATAATACCAATGTACATTAATGTACTGTCAATGAATATATTTCTGGCTCAAAAGCCTCTTTGACCTCTGTCCTGTATGCATTTTATATCCACTTTATCAATTTTTGTAAGACAGATACATTGACTATGTCATCTCTCACATCTTCCGCACTCAGCAGCCGTGATCGAGATCTATGGGCTACATTTGCTCAGCACAAAAGAGAAGGTGAAGGTGTCAGGAGCCAGTTCTTCCTCCCTGAGTCTTTAGACCAGCCTTGACCTTCATGCAACTTGAAGCTGCTTCCAGAAAGGAAGAGTGTGGTGGTAAATTGACTTACAACAAGTCCCATCCCATCTCCAATACTGGAAATGGGGGACAAAGGCACAAGGTCCAGCTATGGTGCAAATAACAGGCTAATCTCCTTTACCAAGAGAATTCTCTGCTGGGCGTTTGTTACTGGATCCCCAGTAGTACAAAGGTGCTGTAATCCAGTGAGAAAATCTGGCCATCTAAATCTTTGAATTAAGGAGTTGCCTTCAAATCTCTGCATTAGTTGGGCATGTTCCTTGGTGAGGAAGTATTCAGCTACTACCTAATAGGGGCTATGTGGGTGGTTAGAAGGACAGATTAGATATCTGGATAGGGGAACAGATGTGGTGCCCTTAAAAGGACTGGAAGTTGGAACAGTAGTTTTCATACTTTCCATCACAATATCTCCTTCCAGAAGTACAAGGTGGAGTCTGTAGTGGCATGCTGCCCTGAATTCCATATGCTACGCCTTGCCAGGCACTGCTGTGGCAATGAGAATAAACTATTGTCTCTATGGAATAAACCGAAGCAATTCAGCCAACCAAGTGGCACAAACAAAAGTTTAAAAAAAATGTGTTTTGTAAGCTATGCCTGCACTGTGTCAGGAACCTGTTATGCTGCGTTGTTGTGCTGACAACTCTGACATACAAAGTCTTTGCTCCCTGTTCTATGACCCTAATAGCAGGTACTGATGTTTCAGATCCACAGAGCTAGGTAAATGCTGCAAGCAGCAGTGGAAAACACACTACATATACCTAAAGAATAACGACATGAAAAAATACTATTTACTAGAATGATAAACAGAAAAGGCCTCTTCCTTTTCCAAAAGATGGGTAATTTATTTTCATATTCATAGGTCCCAGAATCCGCATGGGCAAACGTGATAACAGGATTGGGCATCTTCGTTATTTTAGCATGATCATATTTTCCCAATGATATTATTTGAACCAATAAGTAGAGAGGAGAGAAGGAATAGTTGAAATAAAATGAAGATTGATCTGAGCCTCCATCCAAAACTTGAACTTTACTTTGAACCTTTTTTTAAGAGGTCTGAAAAATGCCCAAGTAAATTTGATGTGTTTTGTTTGTTAGTTAAACAGATTTCATTTCAGGACTATGACCGGGAGTTAAAATGTCCACATATCATAGGAATTTTCTGCTCACTATGTTTTCATTTGCATCACAATCAGCAGATGCCTCCCAAGATGACCCATCTAAATAATCAGGCTCACCAGAGTTGGATTATTCAGATAAGGTTTGGACAAGCATCCAAAAATTGCCGGCACTTTATTCAAACTCAAACTCCATATGTTTCACCTAAAAAGTTCATTCTGTTTTTAGAGATATTATCAGTTCCAGTGATATTCACTATATTTACTACTAGAACCCTAACATTTCTAGAATTGGCATTTTAAAGTGCATCTACTGCACTATGCAAGTGCACACAAATACAACAAAACAGGTTGGTATGCCTCCAGAGCACTATTTATCATCCTTATGGTGTAATATCTAAGTTGTGGAGTTTGTGATTCAGAAAAGGGAAATGTTAACAAAAACTGACCTTTTATGTTTGTGATGGACAAAACAGCCTCTTAATTAGAGATCCAGAGGTCTTGGTTAACTCATTGTTAAGACAGAGGCCAAATTCTGATCTAACTTTGGGTTTCAAACACCTCCAAGATTTAAGGGTGTTCAGATCAGAACTACACTGAAAATTCCTAGAAAAACAACAAGGAGTCTGGTGGCACCTTAAAGACTAACAGATTTATTTGGGCATAAGCTTTCGTGGGTAAAAACGATGCATCTGAAGAAGTGAGGTTTTTACCCACAAAAGCTTATGTCCAAATAAATCTGTTAGTCTTTAAGGTGCCACCAGAC
The DNA here is from genome assembly GCF_013100865.1 of Trachemys scripta elegans. Classification (NCBI taxonomy): domain Eukaryota; kingdom Metazoa; phylum Chordata; order Testudines; family Emydidae; genus Trachemys; species Trachemys scripta. The sequence goes on from NC_048310.1 coordinate 10,832,899, forward strand.
TCCTTGTTGTTTTTCTAGATACAGACTAACACGGCTATCCCCTGATACTTGAAAATTCCTAGTTTATTGCTAAACTCTTCTCTTTATATTAGAAATTCAAATCAAAGTTACTTGGGCTAGCTAGGTGGCTCATCAGAAGCTGCACTTAAGAAGCTTTGGATGAATTCCTGTCACTGCTCATCATTTCAAGGATCATAACCATAGTAGAAGCAGAGTTTCCAGAATGTAACAAGCCAATCAGTAAGGGCTACTCTTCAGAAAGATTTCCCAGGGGAGGAAGGAGAAGGAGGGGTTGTTGTAGTGAAGCGAAAATTGCTGTAGACAGATATCACTGAGAGAACAGGAATTAATAGGAAGAGAGGGACAGAAGAGGTGGGAAGTCAGGGGCGTGGGAAAAGGGAGATACATGATGTAAAACTGGAAGAAAAGGATAAGAAGAAGGATTCTTGCAAGGAGCGCCCCCCCCCCTTTTTGTGTTTCTTTTTTTCAATGTGTAGTATGAGTCACATAAAACTTCAGAGATTATAATGCAATACCTTGGCACCAATCGCTCTTGTTTATGTGGCCATTAGTTCAAAGCCACAGACAAGCAATTTATTGGGCATGAAAAATGTCACCTATGGCACCCTAATTTGCATCTGAAAATTGATTTTTGTCACACTGGGATTTTAGGACAACCTCTTTTGGCAGCCAACACTGCCACAAAGCATAATAAAAATAATTATGTGGCCACAAAAGCATGTTGGGCTCACTGTAAATTTTAAGTCTCTAAAGGATTGTACTTGGCAAGGCATTACTGATGCGATTGTGAAAGAGTTACCTGCGGTAATCCTTCTTGATGATTTAATATTGACACCTACATTTAAAGCGTAACTGATGATTGCTAGCTAAGTGTATAACATCATAATGGCCCTTCATTATGCTTAGTCAAACACTCCTGCATGGTACTGGAATATTAGAAATGTCAGTCAAACAATTAATGAGATTTTTAAAAGTGATAATTGCTGAGCAACATCATGTTTCATGAAGAAACAACCACAAAATATATTTGGCTGATCACAGTTAAACCATGTCACCTATTAGAGCTTGGCAATTTTGCAAATATTAAATCTACCTATTCGTTTTTCACTTGGTAGCATATTGGGCTCCTAGGATCTGCCAATTTCTGTCCATTCAGTGGTGAGGCAGTTAATTTGTATGGAAGATGTCATCTGCCATCGTGGTTCTGAATAATCCTATTAATTATCAAAATGCAAAGTTGCTCAAACACTTTCATTAGTTATTTTGGCAAAATAGTTCCCCTGAGTAAGTTATATTTATACTGCAAATGCTTCTAAAACTGAATTGACTATATGTAATTATGCAGACGAGTTTCCTCCCTCGGAGATAAATTCTTTTAGATCAGTATTCTTTATAAGAAAGTTCTTGTCCTACCATTGTCTCTCTAACAGAATAAGCTACAGCCTCAGTTTCAGTGGGGAAGAGACTTTACTCTCTATTGTGAATACAATATTTAGTTTTGGCTCTGGATATTGTTTTCTTCCATTAAAAAGTCAGGTACAGGATGGTAATTAAGAAAAAAATATATACCTTTCATGCCAAGTTTTGGAGGGTAGGAGTTTGTGAGAGGTAATATTGAGAATGAGTTAACAGGTCCAGACAATATGATCTGACTCAAACTTTTCCTCAAAAAAATTAAAACTATTTTTTTTTTGGTATGAAAGTAACTTACCCTGATTTATAGAAGTTTAATTGGGGTTTGTTTTAGACTTGTGTGGAGAGTTTCTATGAGAACAGAATTCATCTTTCTAATGAAGTTCATATTTAACATCTTGTTGCAGTGTTAAAACTATTACAGCATTGTACTGCACTTGAGAAAATTACTACAAGAGTGTTACAATATTTGAGGCTACTTGTGGGAAATACTGAAGTCATATTTTTTAAAAGGGTAGCTGCTTTCAATGGGATTTATAGCTACGTTCTTACATGTTAATCAAGAATTGTGTGTATATATTTAGGTGTGAGCTGCTATGACGCAGTCTGGTTCTTCGCCTTTCACGTCCACTCAGCTCTGGTCTAGCTAGGAGAAGGATCTGACCCTGGCAAAGGGCTTGTCTACATTACCCACGGGATTGATGGGCAGCGATTGATCCAGAGGGGTGTCGATTTATCGTGTCTAGTCTAGACACGATAAATCGACTGCCGAGTGCTCTCCCATCGACTCCGGTACTCCACCGGAGCGAGAGGTGCAGGCGGAGTCGACGGGGGAGCATCAGCAGTCTACTAATCACAGTGAAGACATCGCGGTGAGTAGATCTAAGTATATCGACTTCAGCTATGTTATTCACGTAGCTGAAGCTGCATAACTTAGATCGATTCCCCCCCCCCCCAGTGTAAACCAGACCTAAGAGTTCCAGGAACATTTGGCAATATTGTGCTTGGCGACATACCTGGTGCTGACTACCTGAAGAGTTTCTTTCCTCTTGAAAGTTTCTATCAGTGTGCTGTTGCACTGTAGGTTTTTTCCCTGTTGCAATAATCACTATGCAACACACAAAGAAGCTGGACACCTGGTAGTTTCAGTTATCTGGGGATTCCTGAATAACAGAGCTGGGGTAGCTGGCTTGGCACTATGCTCATTTGCAGCCCTCAGTTTAGGAGTTGTGCCTGGAATGCTCCTGTTCTCCAGCAGTCCCCAACTTGCCAAACGGCCTCTTGGGTGCCGGTGGAATTTAAAAAACAGCGCAGGACTTGATCTAAGTTACATCAGGCTGATCCAGCAACCAGAAGCTCTGGCTAATTGGGGATATAAATCACAGAATCATAGAAGATGAGGGTTGGAAGAGACCTCAGGAGAGCATCTAGTCCAACCCCCTGCTCAAAGCAGGACCAACCCCAAATAAATTATCCCAGCCAGCACTTTGTTAAGCCAGGCCTTAAAAACCTCTAAAGATGGAGATTCCACCATCTCCCTAGGTAACCCATTCCAGTGTTTCACCACCCTTCAATTGAAATAGTTTTTACTAATATCCAATTGCAACTTGTGACCACTGCTCCTCCCACACTGCAACTTGAGACCATTGCTCCTCGTTCTCTCATCTGCCACCACTGAGAACAGCCGAGCTCCATCCCCTTTGGAAACCCACTTCAGGTAGTTGAAGGCTGCTATCAAATTCACCCTCACTTCTCTTCTGCAGACTAAATAAGCCCAGTTCCCTCAGCCTCTCCTTATAATTCACGCGCCCCAGCCCCCTAATCGTTTTTGTTGCCCTCCGCTGGACTCTCTCCAATTTGTCCACATCCTTTTTGTAGTGGGGGGCCCAAAACTGGATGCAAAACTCCAGATGTGACCTCACCAGTGCCAAACAGAAGGGAATAATCACTTCCCTTGATCTGCTGGCAATGCTCCTACTAATGTTGTCCAATATGCCTTTAGCCTTCTTAGCCACAAGGACACACTCCTTTTCTGCAGAACTGTTACTTAGCCAGTTGGTCCCAAGCCTGTAGCAGTGCATGGGATTCTTCCATCCTAAGTGTAGAACTCTGTAAAGATGGCTTAAAGACATTTTCTCTTCCACCCCTCCTCGGCTGGGCCAAGTTAAGCTTTGAGACAACAGAGTAGCAGACTCTGTTTCTATATTCTAGTATAGGACCCCAATCCTGGAAAGATGTATGTATGCATTTAACTTTACACTCTGAGCCCCATTAGCCATAAACCTTTGCCGGGTCAGGTCCTAAATAGTTAATAAAATAAAGCAAAGGTTTCATATTCTTTAAAAAACATTTTCTGGCTTCCTCCCAACAACATTTTTCAGCAATGCATTTTTTTAACCTTTTCTCTTTAAAAATTATGGATTTTGTATTTGGTCCACATAGCTTTGCCTATGCTCTGCATGTATGTTTCCACAAGTAGCCCAGACCATGGTTTTAGATTTTACTCAGTAACATACTTCGTCCATATTTGGCTCACTCGAGGTGAAAGCAGCAACATTTGCTAGTGGAACTCTATATTTAGTATTGAATGAGGATCTTGCATATATAAATCATTGCCTCCAACATAGGAGGAAATTATTTATAATCAATGCACCAACACTTAGGCAAATATGACTGCTCAGCTTTCCTAACAATGCTTATATTGTTAAAGAAACAATTGACAAAAACATTTTTCACACTGTCAACACAAATGGGAAAAGGACTCCATCTGGTTTCCAGTTGTAGGTGTACAATCTATACTGCAGTATTGACCAAATCCGTCTTACCTTGCCTACATGACTAGTCCTATTGATTTGAGGGAGGTCTTGTTAACATGACTAAGATGAGCAAGATTTTTTGTTGCTGCTCTTCTGGGCTTATTTAACATTTCTGATCTGAAGCACATCATTATATTTTAGAAACAAAATCACATTCTATTAGCAGTGGAAGGCCAGGTCATTCTTTCACTGTAGAAAGCAAGCAAATAACCAGACCAGGCCCAGTGCCATTAGTAGGATTGTCACATGCCCAGAATATGGGGTTTATTCTTTCATAGCTTCATATTGCTGGGAGTGTTCTTTTCATCCAGAGAACCTCCCAAGGCCCATTTCCCCCACTACTTTTACATCATAGAACCATAGGGGTGGAAGGGCCCTCAGGAGGTCATCTAGTCCATCCCCCTGCTCAAAGCAGGACCAATCCCCAGACAGATTTTTACCCCAGTTCCCTAAATAGCCCCCTCAAGGATTGAACTCACAACCCTGGGTTTAGCAAGCCAATGCTCAAACCACTGAGCTATCCCACTTCTTTCCCCCTTTGTAAATTTGTGTCTCTGGTTTTCCAAGAGGCACAGGAATTATGTCCTCCCTTCTCAAATCAATTGGATCACGGAGATGACCTTTTTTGTTTTCACCTTCTTCTGTAAAATGTAATAAATCAAATACGTGCCAAAAGTAAATTTTAAGCTCAAATATTTACCAGAAGTAAATTCTAAATAGTATAGTCTGTTATAAAATTTGCATTTCATCCTCTGTTGGTTATTTATACAAGCCATGCAAATCTGGAAGCAGAAGTAATATCATGTAACTCACGTAACTAACACAGGTGGATGTTTTCTAGGAACTGTCTGGGAACAATCTGCAGATCAAAAATTACTCATCCAAGAATTTCACACATAGCTGTAAATAATTTGTACAGTCACAAATGCCAAAGTCTGTTCACAGGCAGTTTGTGAACAGAAAGAAAGGCCAAATGTATCAAATATGCACTGCAAGTTATTTAACTGTCTCTGTTAAACAATCACAAATTCATCTAGTCTGAATTAAGACACCCTGCTACACTCAGATACTGTACCGTAGACAAACTAGTCCTCTCTCAAGTGCTCAAACAGTAGCAGCCGGTGTCACATAAACAGAAACAATCAGTAGTGTATTTGATTTTGTGGCAATGAAACCTGTGAAACCAGGACCAAATGAAGGATGCTAATCTAAAATCAGAATAGTGTTGCGATTGCTCATTTATAATCATCAGTGTTCAGGGTAACTGCACCTGTACTCCCTCTTCATGGTCCATCAAATGCACCCAACTCTTAGCCTTCTGGTTTCTCAACTGTTACCTCCCTTGGGCACAGACCCACATCTCTTCCCCTTCAGCGAGGGGTATTCCCAGCCTGCATAGCTCCCTGCCTACACTGATACCCCGTAGCAAATTTCACTTGGGGCCAGCAGACCTAGTGGGCAGACTGCAGCTCAGTCTCCTGGGGTCTTGGGATGGCCTTGCCAGGCAGTCTGAGGGCCTGGCAGCAGAGTTACAATTCATGGTGCCCTGGTGCTCCCCAGGTTCTCTTAGTCAGATGAAGGAAAGGTAGGGAAACCCGAGACCTCCATCTCCACTGGGCCTCATCCCAGGGCCCATGGGGAAAGAGGTGAGGAGAGTCTCAGCCTTGGAAGTGATACTCCACACCAGCCTCCCCTGTTCTCTCTTCAGTTTGAGGTGTGGTCCCAGCACTCTGCTTCTCTTTTACTCAGACAATCTCAACCATTCAGACAATCAGCTGGTGCTTTTAAGCTCACTTTGAGCATCCTGTTGTTTCCCCTTGTCAGGGAAAAGATGGGGTAGGGGGAGGAAAGAGATCAGGCCTTTCCCATCATCCAGACCCTTCCTCTGTAGGTGGTTCAGTCCCAGAAGCTACTGCCTGACTGCTTGCCTTCAGTCTCATCTCTCCTCCACACACACACCATCCCCTGCTGGACTATCAGAGTCCCCATTTAAGCAGGTCCTCCATTTGGAGCATGCCCTGCAGCTGCTGAGGGCCAGAGCCTTCTTGGCCCCATACTGTTCCTTCACTCCTTTAGCCTTAGTGTTGGGTCTGTAAATGGTATCACATACCCCCAGCAAACCAGACGGCTTAGTGCCCAGCTTTGCTGTCTCTCCAGGTGCCATGCAGGGCTGCCAACACTCCCTTATTTTCTCCTCTCTCTACAACAAGATTGTGAGTTGATGAGTGCTGCAATACCCCTGGCATTCACTAGGTGAGTACTGCTAAGTATTATTAATAAACAACATCAGGAGAAGGGGTGGGGCGGGAGTGCTAAGAAAACAGTCCCATATTTTTTAAATACAATGTTGACAACCCCACATTATTAAGCAAGCACATTTATTCTTCAGGTGAATACATTATTAAAGGAAACATTAAAAGCAAAATAAAAACATACACGGATGCTAGAAAGAGATTATCCCCAACTCCAGCCAAGGCTCTGGAAGATAATAAGTCCTTCAAACCTCTCACAGAGTTTTTTTCTGTGGTTACAAGTTCATAACAGCTTAAGCTCAGAACAAGAACCACCATGAATAGTTCATTCTTTCCTTTATGCAGTTTGGGCCTTTGATCCTGTCATCATGTAACAGATGATCAGCAGACAATGCTTCTCTCCTCAGGGCACAGCTTCAAAAGGTTGGGTCTTTTTACAACCAGAGGAGGGATTTTGCATTCATCTCTCACCCAAGTACTTCCTCGGAAACCTACTTAACTTTTTTTTGTCCCAGAAGTTCATTCTTATCTGGCACATTGTTCAAAATAGTCCTTTGAAGTTCCTCACACTTCCCAGGATTTGCTTTGGTCACATCTCTTCCCTAGAGAAGGTACATACAATTCCACAATACATAAATTGTGCATTTGTAATACAACGGACCCCAAAGCTACTTAAACTTAATTCACTAAGATTTTTCAAGGGATTGCAGGAAATTGCCAGATCTGTCACAATGACGTTGCAAGTTCTCAACCATGTATTTTTGCTGGATCTGCCCTCCGCAGGGCCTCACATGTCAGGTCCCTGTTTTCTAATCATATCTTCACTTTCCATGTTCAATATAAATAGCTGAACAGAACACAATGGGCTTTTTCATTTTCCACTGGCCCCAGAGGCTCCCGCCCCTTGCAGAATGCAACACACTGTGTAGGAGCAGGGATGGTTCATGCCGAGTGCTGAAAGAACATAGAAGTTCAGGTTGGGATTTCAGGCTGCTGCCTCAGCAGCGTCCAGCTGAAGATCTCCTGAAGCCATCTGCATTAGAGGCACTATGAAGGAAGAGACGGAAAGCTGGAGGCTTACTCAGAGCCCTTTCAGGCACATATTAGCATTGATGAGAGGGTGAATCCTAAGTCAAGGGGCTTTCCCAGTGCCTAAAGGTGAAGACTGGGCTTGCAATTAAGACACTAGACTGGGATTCAGGTGATGTGGGTTCAAGTCCCAGCTCTGCCACAGGCCTTAGGAAAATCAGTTCCCGTTATGTGAAACAGGGATAACAACATTTACTCCTACCCGATGTGTGTCTTCTCTATGTAGACTGTAAGCCCTTTGGAGCAGGGGTTGTCTTTTATTACGTGTTTGTACAATGCCTAGGGAGCCTCAATCTTGCTACTGTAACAATAAATATTAATGCTGAATGCTCCTGCTCTCTCCCTTGTAGTTTTCTTGTATTAGTCTGGTCACCCCTTCCCTCTCCCTACACTGGAAATCACTGTGTTAATACTTACATAGCTCTGTGCACTTCATATGCAAGACCTTTATATACCCTTGAAAAATACCAATATTTATGTAAAATTTATTATTTTATAAATGCACATCACATGGATTAACACTGTGTTTAGCAATGGCTTCATACACACAGTTACACGTATAACTGAATAACGACGTATTATCTAGGGTCAAGATTAATCTCCCCCCTTGTTTTCCCATTCTACACTTTTAAAGACAAAGGCTTAATCAAGTCACTCATCCAAATCACGATCATCCTGAAACACATTTTCAATTAATAAAATGATCCACAACGCAGCCTAATGCACTGAGTGCTGACTAAAAGGAAAAGGAACAATTATTACCAACAGCCAGTTTGATTCAAGTACGCCAATAGATTAAAAAAGAAAAGAAAGGCGGGGGGGGGGGGGACAGACGGCCCCATATTTCTGGTTTATTAGGAAGTGAAGTGATTTTGTCCTGTCAGTAAAATCAGCTCCTTCTGTTCCCAACAGGAAAATTATAAGGCCACCTTTCCCACCTACACTACAGAGATACTTACCATTAATTTTGTCCTAATGCAATTTAATCTAATATTCTGAATCAGGAAGCATTTCTGTTTGGGGAACAGATTGACTGTTAACTTTTTTTTTACTGGAGTTAATTTCCTTAAAGTTTGTAGATCTGGATAGGATATTTCTTAAGGTGTTTTTATATTTTAAATATTATGTCTATAGAATTATACCCAAGTATATTTTACAGCCATTGAATCAGGACCTAAAGAAAAAAAGTAGTATGAAATTATTTTCAGAGCCTTTCAAAATTTTCCTGATCAAAAGGCATTAATTTTTCAGGGAGGCTGCGTAAGTAAAAACAATGCTTAATGACTGACGAAATTCACATTTTTGTGCTTTACTCACAGAATATAACTGATAACGGTATCTGCTTTTAAACATTATGCACCGTTAATATTATATACTTTAATATGATGCTAAGAATGTTCAGTATGAAGTACTATTTATAACATAATAGCCCTGCTGATACATTCAATTTTTTTATTTTTTTATTTTTTGCCAACTGAACAACATAGGTCACCCTGAAACAAATTTTATTCTGAAGGATTTGTGACTGGATTCAAAGCTCACTAAAATCAATGGAATGAGTCCTAATGGAGTTAAACAGGGTTTGGATCCTCCCCCTTACAGAGACATTGGTGTAATTTTTAAGGGCTTTCCCTCCCACCATAATTTACTATAGCTGATAAGTTAGTCAAACATTTGTCCATACCAGGGTCGGCAACGTTTGGCATGCGGCTCGCCAGGGTAAGCAACCTAGCGGGCCAGGCCAGTTTATTTACCTGCTGACGTGGCAGGTTCAGCCGATCGTGGCCCCCACTGGCCACGGTTTGCCGTCCCGGGCCAATGGTGGCAGTGGGAAGCGGCGCAGGCGAGGGATGTGCTGGCCGCCACCACCATTGTCCCAGGACAGCGAACCGCGGCCAGTAGGGGCCACGATCAGCCTTACCTGCCGCGTAAGCAGGTAAATAAACTGGCCCGGCCCGCTAGGGTGCTTACCCTGGTGAGCCGCGTGCCAAATGTTGCCGACCCCTGGTCCATACATTTGTTGCTAATCATACCAGAAGCCATCCAAAAACGTAAGGCTAAAATATTTACTTCAGATGTATATGTAAGTGTGTGTTACAAGTCACTCTCGATGTCCAATCCACAAAAGATGAAAGTCTGTTACAGCCTTGACTAGAGAACTGTGGTGCTTTATGCTTTTAGCTCTAGACAACCCCAGTTCAGTCTCTGGTGTGTCAGCCAAGATGGCGGCCATCACACTTTTGATTTCAGTTCTCTTACTGATTTGAAACAGGTCAAGGCATGCAGACACAAATGTGGGATACAGTGGAAGCAACTGAAGAAATATAGACTGGTTGCAAGTGAAGTGGAAATTGGATTAAGCAATATTATCCTTATTAAGGCCCTCTACCCTACATATCAACACAAGGAATTAAGGGGGCATAGTGTGGACTAACTGTATTGCCAGTCTCAAAATAAGGGGTAAAGGTATCAAGGAAGAGCAGGCTTGCAGGACTGAAAAACCCCCTTCTCACCCATGCAGATGGGCATTGGGTAGACAGAAAGGGACAGAGAATAGCCTTGATTCCCACTCCCATACACACACACACACACACACACACACACACAGTCCCAAGTTTGTTGGCCAACACTGTTCAATTCCTTCCCTGGTGTGCTTTACCTAAGCTCCACCCCTTACTGAGGGGCTAGGAAGAAAGTGACAATGTAGCCCTAATTTATTCACTGCTCTGTAGAGGGTGCTTCTTTAGTAACACTGGTCTACAGTTTTTGAGAAGTCATCTGCTTCAGAGATAAACTGTGCTATTTATTATGTATTTTTAATGTGCTGAATTCAAATATGACAATTAAAACAACTGATTGGTTACTGTTTCTAAGATATTTAAGTGTTTACATTTTATGTCTATGTATATTGTGTAGATAGTAGAGTTTTAATCATAAATTGTAAACCTAGGTCTTTTCATGTGTTTATGGTTGCTTTACATGATAATATTTCACCTGTCCTGTTTATGTAACATTTTAAAAATCAGCAAAAGGGTTATATAAATAAAATTTATTATGAAACAAAAGGCAAAAAACTATTATGTACATAGTTTAGTCCTATTCAGTGTCTACTCGGCACTTCTTGGCTTGTCTCTTGTATTCATTAAATGAAGCATCTCTTGTCACTGTCCAGCAATAGTCTGCAAGCATTGATGGGCTCCATTTGCCCTGATAGCGTTTCTCCATTGTTGCAATGTCCTGGTGAAATCACTCGCCATGCTCGTCGCTCACTGCTCCGCAGTTCGGTGGAAAAAAATCTAGATGAGAGTGCAAAAAATGTATCTTTAGTGATATGTTGCAACCAAGGCTTTTGTATGCCTTGAGGAGATTTTCCACCAACAACCTGTAGTTGTCTGCCTTGTTGTTTCCAAGAAAATTTATTGCCACTAACTGGAAGGCTTGCCATGCCGTCTTTTCCTTGCCACACAGTGCATAGTCAAATGCATCATCTCGAAGAAGTTCACGAATCTGAGGACCAACAAAGACACCTTCCTTTATCGTAGCTTCACTTGACCTTGGAAATTTTCCACGGAGGTACTTGAAAGCTGTTTGTGTTTTGTCAATGGCCTTGACAAAGTTCTTCACCAGACCCAGCTTGATGTGTAAGAGTGGTAACAAAAAATCTTCCTTGATTCAACAACTGGTGGATGCTGAACACTTTTCCTCCCAGGCTCCAATGACTGTCGGACTGGCCAATCTTTCTTGATGTAGTGGGAATCTCTTGCACGACTATCCCATTCGAAGAGAAAACAGCAGTACTTTGTGTATCCAGTCTGCAGACCAAGCAAGAGAGCAACAACCTTCAAATCGCCACAAAGCTGCCACTGATGTTGGTCATAGTTTATGCACCTCAAAAGTTTTTCATGTTGTCATAGGTTTCCTTCATATGTACTGCATGACCAACTGGAATTGATGGCAAAGCATTGCCATTATGCAGTAAAACAGCTTTAAGACTCGTCTTCGATGAATCAATGAACAGTCTCCACTCATCTGGATCGTGAACGATGTTGAGGGCTGCCATCACACCATCGATGTTGTTGCAGGCTACAAGATCACCTTCCATGAAGAATAATGGGACAAGATCCTTTTGATGGTCACGGAACATGGAAACCCTAACATCACCTGCCAGGAGATTCCACTGCTGTAGTCTGGAGCCGAACAGCTCTGCCTTACTCTTCAGTTGTTCCAAATCCCTGACAAGGTCATTCAGTTCACCTTGTGTTATGAGGTAGGGTTCAGAGGAGGAGGATGGGAGAAAATGTGGGTCCTGTGACATTGATGGTTCAGGACCAGAAGTTTCATCCTCTTCCTCGTCTGACTCAAGTGAGAATGATTCTGGTGCATCAGGAACCGGCAGTCCTTCTCCATGGGGTACTGGGAGTATAGCTGATGGAATGTTTGGATAATAAACAATCCACTTTTTCTTCTTTGACACACCTTTCCCAACTGGAGGCACCATGCAGAAGTAACAATTGCTGGTATGATCTGTTGGCTCACTCCAAATCATTGGCACTGCAAAAGGCATAGATTTCCTTTTCCTGTTCAACCACTGGCGAAGATTTGTTGAACAAGTGTTGCAGCATATGCGTGGAGCCCACCTCTTGTCCTGATCTCCAATTTTGCAGCCAAAATAAAGGTGATAGGCTTTCTTAACCATAGTGGTTATACTGCGCTTTTGTGATGCAAAAGTCACTTCACCAGGTTTGAGAGCCTGGGAGGGAGGGGGAGATCCCGAGCGGCCCCGGTGTGCGAAACAGCTGATTCGCGCGCCGTTGCTCACCCTCCCTCCCAGGTTTCAGAGCCTGGGAGGGAAGGCGAGTAGCGGCACGTGAATCAGCTGTTTCACGCGCGAGCAGCAGCGGAGGTGAGCTAGGGCGGCCGGGGCACATTTTTAGGGGCAGCAGAGACGGCATTCTGGCGCCAGCCATGCCGCCCCTAAAAATGTGCCACCCCAAGCACCAGCTTGTTTTGCTGGTGCCTAGAGCCGGCCCTGCTGATCACACAAGTACGAGGCATCTCTGCTCACTTTGGCTAAACAGAAATGTGTCCCTTTGCAAAATCGAACACTGACAAATAAGAGAGCACGACACTGTATGATTTCTAGAGCGGATATAGGGCAATTTGTTCAGCAGAGTGATGTAAGCTTCGTTATGACTATCATCCATGACTTCGAGGAATAACATTATGCAATTCATATCATGTATGACGCAATACCAGCTTCAGATTGCATCATTCATTGTTTTGCCTAAAAAGCAAGTACTGTCCAAACCCAGTCATAGATTTATTCATAGATCCAGTCAAAGATGTATTTTACTCATTTCTGGTTTAAATTGAGATCCCTTCCCTTTATAACTCACTTCTCCTCCTCCATTCCCAAGCCAAGGGTCATGTATACTGACCCAATAGCATATCTTGAAAACTAGAGCCAATCAACAATTTTAAGCATCATTTTCTTTCTCAGTGACCCAAGAATTAGTAAAGTTTGACGACATTTATTTCAGAAGCATTTTGGCTGTAGAGCAGTGTAACATGAGATGGAACAGCCTATTATTTAACAATAAGGCTGGGATACTCACTACCTAGCGGGAATATTTCTGCACTCAAAAAGTGCATTTAAAACTTTCTCTGTACTAGAAACTACCCATTTCTATGATGACAGCAGAATTTTCCTTCCCTGTATCTCTTCAGAAAGTCATTCTAGAGTAGTTAGGAGTTAGTGCCTGTAAAAACAACTAAAACACATACTTTTATTCTAGGCAGTGCTTCTGCTGCAAAAGATTGGTTGTACCAAGGAGAGTTTCTGCCATTCCAAACCAAATATAGAATACCATGACACACTCTTCCTAATTTAAGCTAGGCATTTGATTATAACATTTCTTTGTAAAAAGCTGATCCTACAGGTGACATAGCTAGAAGGCAGAAAATAGAAATTCTATTAGCTTTCTCAATATTCACTCCCAGCAAAAACCCATACCCAACTGTAAAGGATACTGTATGCTGTTTTCAGTTCCTTTTTGGGAGATATCACATTAATGAAAGGTAATGGTTGAATGCAGATGGCCTGGACAGTGTCTCTGTTTAGACACAATGTCTCTTGTATTGGTCAGGAGTTTTCCAGCAAACACAAATGACTGCCTTTATGCTGCACACCAGTAGAAAGCTTTGAGAGTATCAGAATATTATTCCCACACGAAGAGAAAGCAGTGTCATTATATATGGACACTACCATCACATTTAGTATTTATGATCCCAGTCGTGATCCTAGTGAAGTCACTGAGAGTTTTGCCATTGAGTTCAATGAGCACAGAATCAGGTTGATAATACCTCAAATGAGATCATTCAACTGCCTTACTTCATAAGGACAGATGCCATAATTCATAAGTACGCTGATGAGCTTGAAAGAGAGCCTTTATGTTTTGACATAGCCTTTTAAAATATTCATAAATGTTGTGCTTCCCCCCCCACACACAAAAAAAAGCAAGCTATTGGGACAGTTTCTGTTGACAGTCACACCAGTGTAAATCAGGAATTATTTTATTGAAGTCAGAAGAGTTTTATTGGCGGAACCAAGAGCGGAATTCAAACCCCTAGCCTTTTGGGTCATGAGTGTGTGTGGGATGGTGATGAGTGCTTCTTGGGCTGAAGGTGCATGCAGAGGGGCCCAGAACCTCCCAGGGCAAGCTCAGAACATCACAGGATCAAGCCCTTGAAGCTCATTGTCAGGAATCGGGGTCTGCAGCATAGCCTAACGAGGGCAGCTGGTGACTAATAGGCTGACTAATTGGCTACACCACCTGATTGGTTGGAAGGATTAGCCCCGCAGCAGCAGCAGTTCAGTGGCTGCTCAAAGCATGTGCCCATGGCTGCAATAGCTCCTGTGCCTGCTTGTTCCCTGATCCTTGTCTCTCTCTAGGTAATTTGGTCCTGACCCTGGGCTCTAACTCCTGGCTCCTAACTCTGACTCTCACCCCTGGCTCTGGCATCTGACTTCTGACTCCAGCTTTGACCCCGGGCTCTGACTCCTGGCTACCAACTCCTGCTCCAACCATTAGGCCTAACTGCCCACATCCCAGTCACTGACACTCATGTAAAAAATGGTGGGCTGATATTCCGAATAAAGGGACGGTGCAGTTTATCACTGATAAGGTACTACCACTGTCTTTTTCAGGTGATCTCATGGTAGATCTTTATGCAGCATATTAGCCTTGAACAGTTTAAAAAATAATAATAAAAAATGAATACATTTTCAACCAAGATGTTTACATACTATATCAAAGGCAGATTTGTGTTAGGAAAGTAAATAAATAAATTTTAAATTGCATGTAGGCTATCACTACTTAATCTTTTGCAAAATTTATAAGTCCTTTCTCATTTGAAGGATATGCTTGTGCATTCCAGGCCTATCAACTAGCAAAAACTCCGGGGCGCATGCAAAATGCATGGTACTGCACTGATTCTTATTTGCAAAGTCCTTAAAGCTACGGAAAACCTTGCCATTTATATAGGGATATAAATAATTTGGTGATAGAGTTCACAAAATAACAACAGACTAACTATTTCCATCTGTGAAATCACAGGTCACATTTGACTGAACACTCAAAAGTCTTCTTCATCAATAGCGCCTTGACACTAGCTGTAGAACTGGGTACTTGGCCACATAAAATATGCAATAGTTCTCTAGTGTGATTAGTGCCATTATTTAAAATGCATTTGTCTCTACAAAGTTAAACATTTAGCCCATTTTGACTGGTGATGCAAAGCATGACCCTTTTAAGTAGCAAGAACTATGGTATCATGCTGAGATCATAAAGTACAGTCCATGAGACGGCAATACACTGAGTGCAAGAGCCAAGTCTCATTTTAAAAGGATTATTTTCTAGCCTTTATCTGAAAAAGCTGCACGTACTATATCTGTAATTCATTTCTCTCAGAACCACAAAAGTTTAAGTAATTCTAGAGACAGAAAAGAAATGAAAGACAAAATGATTTAAAGATCTAAGAGATGCCAAATGGTTCAACAAAAATTGGACACCGCAAAATCCAAGTGTGCCTGCTGACTCACAGGCAGATTAATATATTTCCACCTACAGGAAGCTGAACATTTGCTGATGAAATGATTTGTGTTGCTAAAACGTGAATCCAGCCATTTCATTATAGCTGGTAACAAATAAAATATTTTAAACAAATCTATTGTCATCAATGAGTTTCTTGTTTGTTACTATGCAGTAAAGTGTGGCATTCTTGAAACTTCACTGTGACAGCAGGAGTAGACCTCATTCTCCCATGCCAACAACATGCGCTTTTAGCACTTGAGCTAAATGGAGATCTTTAGTTCTGAGCGGTAGAGATCATGTGACACACACATCTCACCATTTATTAATTCATTCAGTGGGGAGCCATAGAAGCTACGCACACTGTGCAGCTCGTTATTTAATGATAATAGAATATATTGAGGATTTTTGGTGGTGTCAAAAAAAACCAATGGCAATAACTGACTCGGCAGGACTTTACAATGATCAGGTGTCCTTTTACTCCACTTGTACAGATTCACGATATTCAGCTGCCTCATGGTTGATAAAATGGGAGGGCAAATATCTATATTATTAGTAGTAAAAGTCTTGTCCCTGATCAGACGGATTTATAAAATGCTTATTCAGTTTGATGTTGCAGCTGGAATGCATTTGGGGCTCTTAATGTCTCATACAGCGAGAAGACAACATCCTTTCTGCAGCCCTATAAACCTTGTACAAGGGGCAGGTGGTGTGGTCACAGCAATGGGTGAAGTGAAGTGAAGATCTGGATAGTTAAGAACTCCAGGATTGTTGCATCCAGTAACTGAGGCATGTGATGCTTCTTGTGAGATTTCAAATCATATTGAATTTTTATTCTGCAACTCTTATGATGAAAATGACCTTGCTGTTACAAGTAGTCCCTCTGACTTCATAAGAATACATGTAGACTAGAGATGAATGCAAGTAATGGCGACAGAATCAGGTCATCACCATCTCCGGGTCATTGCCAAGATCCAGAATGAACTACCTGTCTTTGTGATAGCAGTATTCTTGGGTAAGGACAAATGCAGAGTATTCTTTGTTTGTGATGGTCACTGATGCTGGAGATGTCTGCTAAGATAGGTGCTATTATTATAATTGTTCCTTTTGGCTGGTGAAAGCCAACACAGCGGTGTTGGGGGTAATTATTAGACATGATTATTGATACCTCCAAGGAGAGAAACTACTACACTCAAGAAATCATCTTTTGACATGAATAATTGCTCCAATTATTGCCCTGTTTCAAATCTCCACTATTTGAAAAGGTTTATGGAAGATACCGTGGTAAGACAATTCCAGCAACGTCAAGAATCCTCAGGATTCACTGATCTCAGAAAATTTTACTTTGGGTCAGAGTATAATCAATGCTGGGAGATCATCAACTAAAATTTCATTTATGAATGGCAGAAGTGATTGTAGACTATAAGAAGTAGTCCTTCTTGTAGTCTACAATCACTTCTGCCATTCATGGGATCATTCTTGGATGGGATCATTCTTGAATGGCTTGGGTCCTTTCTGTCTGAAAAGATCAAGAGGAAAGTAGTGGACAATTCATCATCTATTCCAAGGTGCTCTCTTGGGTTCTGCAGGGTTCTGGTGTGTCATGTCTCTTGTTCAGTCTCTCTACGGGGCTACCTAAAAATATTTTTTCTGTATGGACATTAAAGATTTCATGGCAGTTTTAATATTGAATAGGGGTCTCTGTGTCCTTTTCCAAAATCCCCACTATAAAAGCAACTACATTTCAGGGATGAAATAATCCATCACTCATACATTAATGTATACTAAACAGATCTACACAAATACTTTATATTATACAGATGTTTGTATATAGATAGACACTATCTACACTCTTATGGATATGCTTTAAGAATCTTAAAACATGAAAGCTGCTTTATAAATATGACATTATTACACATCTTAATGGATATCTTATCCTTTATGATCTCTTTTTACATTCTTGTAAATCATATTTAGCCAGTTGCTTTCCCTCCAACATCCCCCAGTTACTGGAATGAATTTTAAATGTAAGCTTCTCCCCCAATGATTCCTTTACATCTTCTCCACATCTCTGGAGCAGATTTCCCCACAACGTCATTATAAATCTTAGCAGCTCGACACATCATCCCAGATGTGCACTAAGACAGACAAGGTGTTAGGGATGGGGTTTAATTAGGCCGCAATTTTTATTAAATTAACTCATCAAGGAGCTCTCTCTGTCATTCATACAATGCAGACCACCATTCTGTAATCATTTCCACCTGGTGGGTGTCTGCCATTGGTCCACCATCCCAGCCCATTGCTGGGACCCCACCACCTGCCCCTTGTACAAGGGCTTATGGGGCTGCAGAAAGGGTGTTGTCTCCTCGCTGTATGAGACATTAAGAGCCCCAAATGCATTCCAGCTGGGTAAGAAAAGAGGCTCGGGCTGCAGGGACAGGGTTTATATATCCTTCCCTGGATGCACAGGGGCCAATGGTTACCTGAGCTCACTCACCTGCCCAGATGCTACCCTCTCCCCACTCCCTTCCTTGCAATCCCAAGGGGAGTGACCCTTAAAGGAGCCACTACTGATTTTCCTGCCAGTTCACAGAATGACAGCCCCCCTCCCCTTGAAGTAGCAAACGTTACAGGAGGGTGATATAGTCTTCCTCATGTCAAAGGAATGCTGTCAGGTTGGACTCCTAGCAGTACTGCCCTGAGAAGGTTTATGTTTCAAAACAAAATAATTTATTACTATTCTACTAAATGTGAACTGTTGCCTTTTAAATAGTTTTAAACAGGAAGAGGCTATTTATTATCCCAAATCACAAAGTGGGATTTCATCCCTGGGCAAAGAAGCAGTGCAAGGCCTGTGCTCCCCTCAGATCCCAATACTGCCTCATGATAATGCTTCAGAGGGACATAACTGGAGCATGGGTATTTTCCAAGCCCTCTGCATGGGGGTGAATTTTACCCAAACAGTACAATCATTGAACCACCCTTGCTCCCACTGAAATAAATGGTAGCTAGGCACAGGATTGGTCTACATGCATTTAAACAATAAACAGAGCATTTGGTTACAGTGCAGGGGCTTAATTTTGGCTTTTGCATTTCACCTGTAAAGAAACCACATGTCCATACTAACAGCACAGCAAGCAGCTGCCCATCTTACAGTGAAACAGATGCACAGATGACATCTATTCTTCTTGCGAAACACAAAGTTCTATACTCAGGTCCTGGCTGGTGAGTAAAGGGAATTGTGATTCTTAAATATTTTATTATGGAATATGTTCTGTTCTAATCCTTCAGTCTACCCACTGGTCCTGGCTCTTAAATAATTATTTGTATTTATTTCTGAATGATTTCATTTCACCTTTAACACTTAAAACATTCTGTGCTGCCTGGATTCTGTCTGCGAATGACAAGCGCAAAGTCCCTCTCCTAGGATAAGTACTCTCTAGTTCATATAAAATCAGAACGTAGATTATTCACTAGGAAAGCACAGAACATGCAGTGCAGCCAACAGCTTATAATTTCAAAGCGAATTATTCATGTTTCCAGTCTATAAGACCATTTTTTTTTTCTCCTTAAATAACTGACTACTTCTCATTTACATGCTGAAGTTGTGCACTGAGGGAAAAGGGAGCAAAGTTAGCAAACAAGATTGGTGCCAATTCCATTGGTGCTCCAGGGCTGGAGCACCCATGGAAAAAAAAATAGTGGGTGCTCAGCACCCATCAGCCACAGCGATTCGGCGGCTGCTACTGATCAGCTATTTGGCAGCTGGGGGAGGTTCTTGAGAGAGGGCAGAGAGATGGGAGTGGTGGGCGGATGGGGCCTTGGGGGAGAGGTTGGAACAGGGTGGGAAGAGGCAGAGAAAAGATGGGGCCTCAGGGGAGGAGCAGAGTGGGAGCTGGGGCTTGGGGCGGAGCAACCCAGGAGAAAAAGAAACTCAGTGCTTATGGCTAACATTTGATCTAAGCATTTACACATACAATGAGAGATGTTACTAGAAATACTTTGCTCAAAGATGGAATGTAAGTTAATCAGAATCATCAGTGGATCATGTTCTTTACTCTGCCATTCAATACAAAAAGCAATTGTTTCTATAGCAACTGCTGCATCTCTTGGCACCATGATAATTCTTAGATAAATGGTACATTGTTAGGACATATTCCAGAACCAATGTATGTGAAATCTGGATTTGTTCAGCAGCAGGAATTTGCAGGGGAAATGCACTCAAGTGCTGAAGATCTACACCAGTGAGAGCTGATGCAGAGATGTAGCTGAGTGGATGGAGAACTCAGGGATGGGATGTACACAGTGGAGTCTCTTTACTTCATGTACACTGCTAAGAGGACGTCTCTGTCAGCCTTGAATGGCTTGCCAGGATAGGACTGTGAGCCAGGAGAGAAGCTCTCAGAACCACACTTACGTGTATCTAGTAGTTCAAACTCCTGCATAGAAGGTCTGATCCAAACCTGACTGAAGTCAGTGAGAAACTATTAACTTCAGTGGACTTTGAATCAGTCTCAGAGAGCAGAGGAACCGTGTTTGACTAGGGTTTTGGGTGCAAAATGGTTTGAGCGGCTAAGGAGGATTTAGAGAGGGCTCTATGTTGTATAATGATTTCACAACACGCAGAGAGCTGCAATGGGACTTTAATACATTTACACATAGAAATAAATAATTGGAACACATTATTGACTCATCCACTGATGGCAATGGGGTATTGCATTCATGGACCGAAAGTAAAATGTGATCATGTAGTTATAGGGGTTTTGAAGGTTATCTCAACTAAAAATGATTTTCACTTAAATCATTCAACGGGTGGCCATAAAAAGGAGAAAAGCTATTTACCAAAATACTATCCATATACCAACACTTATGGCTTCATGTGGATGAAGTTTAAAACATACAAACAAATCTCATACAGATTTGCACATTAGTGGAAGAATATGTCAAACATTCTGTTTCAGCAAATACAAAAATGTCATATTTCATCTAATCTTGGTGTTTGTGTCTAAACTTTCCAGTAAAATAGAAACAAAGACTTTTTTGGTTAGGGATTTAACACAAACTACGTGTTTTTGAAAACCTAATGGGCCCTTTTTATGTTGTAATATGAAATATCTCAAAGTTTTCTGAAAAGAAGCAATTTTCTACATCATATCTTTTTGATCAGCATAAGAACTCATAAGTATATTATCAATATTAATGGAGCACAGTGACTTTAGGAATATTTTTGTAGTCTCTTGAAATGATATGTAAAGTACCGCATTGTACGTACTCCTCTTTGAAGCAACTGCTGCTTGTAAAATCTAATAAGATGAAAATCAGCAATCCTATTTGTCAATCTCTCATATGAGAGTCCAATTCATACACTTGTACAGTCATTTTCAGGTCATTTGGAATTTCCCTCCAAACTGATATGATGTTGAAAAAATGCTAATCTTCCTTGATAGGAACTATTACTGGTTATATCATAGAGGTTGGTACTTTATGATGTTTTCAAATAACCTACAGTAGTTGTACTGCAAAATGATCCTTTTTCATCAGTACTAAAATAGACAGTCATGTACCTAGGGTCTGGGGCCTCAGCATTTCTCCTCTGCTATAAACAAAATGTGCAACCTTTTGGTATTACATGGGCAGAGCAGACAGTGAAATCACAAAAAAAAATGTGCTACAATTTGAACATGGCATGATTATGTCAATCAGAGAAATGTGGGGGTGGAAAGGAACTTGAGAAGTCATCTAGTCCAGTTCCCCATGCTGAGGTAGGACCAAGCAAACCTAGACCAGCCCTCACAAGTGCTTGTCTAACATGTTCTTTAAAAAGCCCTCCAAGGATGGGGATTTTACAACTTCCCTTGGGAGTCTATTCCAGAGTTTAACTACCCATATAGTTAGAAAGCTTTTCCTAATTTCTAATCTAAATCTCCCCTGCTGAAAATTAAGCCCATTACTTCTTGTTCTACCATCAGTAGACATGGAGAACAACTGGTCACCATCCTTTTTATCAGAGGGGTAGCCGTGTTAGTCTGAATCTGTAAAAAGCAACAGAGGGTCCTGTGGCACCTTTAAGACTAACAGAAGTATTGGGAGCATAAGCTTTCGTGGGTAAGAACCTCACTTCTTCAGATGCAAGTC